>NW_006922183.1:665911-677861 GCF_000298275.1 Orycteropus afer afer
CATTCCCTGGAGAAGGATGTCATGCTTGGTAGGGTGGAGGGTCGACGAAAGAGGGGAAGGCCTTCAACGAGATGGATTGACATGGTGGCTGCGATGATGAGCTCAAGTATAGCAGGGATCATGGAGCTGGCGCGGGATCAGGCAATGTTTTGTTCTGCTGTGCATGGGGTCGCTATGAGTCAGAAATGACTCGACGGCCCCTAACAACAACAACATAGTATAGACTGGGGTGATTGATACTTATTATAAAGAAATGCAGTTGCTTGCCCTTGATAATTGTAGACATAAATAGAACCTAGAGATAATAATTTGTAACTCTAAGTAAGAGAATTATCAAAGGCTCATATGCTTTAGGAATAATGACTTGTTCACTCCACCAGGTAAAGAAGCCCACCAACTGAGGTTTAAGCTGAAGGAAAAATAGTACTAAACAGTAATAGATGAGGAAAAGTTTTGAGGCTTTGGCCTTATTAGGACTGTAACTTCTACATGATCTCTCTTTGCTGTCCATTTATATATTTATACAATATAATGAATTATCTTTTCTTTCCTCTTCTTTTTTTTTTTTTTTACTCTTGCTTTTATAGTATGTTGTTGACTTTATACTTCAATTCATGAGTTGCAGACATTGAAGCAGGAGGTGACAGAACTCAAAGGAGTGAACGTCATCCCAAGATCCTGGACTTAGAGATGGATGCAGTAAAAGATGTGCCTTTGGTTTGTTTCATTTTGGGAGGGAAGGAGTATATGGTATGACAGTAGTGGGAACATTTTTCTTACAGAAGTAAAAATGTGAGCAAGAGGGAAAATATTTATTTTTACATATTCATGGTAGTAAAGATTCATGATAATTTCCCCTGCCATACAGTCAGACCATTTTCTTATTTGGAGGAGTCTCTCACTGTATGAATTTTGGTGGAAGAGGGAAAACAAAGGAGGTAAATCTTCTATCCTCTGTCCTTTGACAGTCAAGAAGTAGGCTCAAGAGAAAGTTTTAGCCAGTCAGATATCCCTACAATAGGACTGAATTTTCAGTGAATTCTATGAAGGGAATCTGGACTGGGCATAGCCTCCGAGCCCTGGCATTGGCAGTGGCAGCTGTTCCCAGCTGCTGTGCTGTACATGCACACCATACAGCAGCCCTCCAGCTGCTGAGCCAACCCCCCCACACACACCCATACACACACTCCCGGTTATTCTACTTCTTCAATTTTAGTCATTGATGTGAATCTCCTTCTGAAAAATTTCTTTTTTTGTTAAGGACATGAAGAGTTGATTTCCCTTGCAGGTTACCAAAAAGACATCTCCATTTTCAAAATACAAAATGAATGAGATGAAAATTCCTATTTCCTTTATCATATGAAGAAATTAAGGCACAGAAATATTAAATGGTTTGCCCAAGGTTACAAAGTTAGTAAGAGACAAACACGGAATTTTGATTCAGACAGTTGTTTCCAAAATTCATAGTTTACATCCTGTCACAGTCTACCCTCCTGTGTAGTTTATTTAATCAATCTCCATAGAGGAAAGTTCTTTTTCCTCCAATTCACAGCAAACTGGCTTCTCTCAGAATCAATAACCCTCACTCCAGTGAGCAAATTAGCATATATGGCATTTGATTTATTGTAGCAATAATGATTAATAAGTTGTTATTAGTTGGTGTAGTAGAGTTAGTTTTGACTCATAGCAACTCTGAGTGCAACAGAATGAAATACTGCCTGGTTTTGTGGCATCTTCATAATCACTGCTGTTTGAGCCCACTGTTGCAGCCCCGGTGTCAGTCCATCTCATTGAGGGTCATCCTCTTTTTTGCTGACCCTCTACTCTACCAAGCATGAGGTCCTTCTCTGGGGACTGGTCCCTGTGATAACATGTCAAAAGTAAATGAGACAAAGTTTCATCATCTTCACTTCTAAGGTGCATTCTGATTGTACTTCTTCCAAGACAAATTTGTTTGTTCTTCTGGAAGTCCATAGTATAGTCAATATTCTTCACCAACACAGTAATTCAAAGGCATCAATTTTTCTATAGTCTTCTTTATTCATTATACAGCTTTTGCATTCTTATGAAGTGAATAAAAATAATCATGGCTTGGGTCAGGCTCACTTTAGTCCTCAAGGTGATATCTTTGTCTTTTAACACTTGAAAGAGGTCTTTACGGCAGATTTGCCCAGTGCAATATGTCACTTGATTTCTTGAATGCTCCTTTCCTGGGTGTTGATTGTGGATCCAAGTAAAATGAAATTCTTGACAACTTCAATCTTTTCTTCATTTATTGTGATGTTGCTTATTGGTCCAGTTGTGAGGATTTTTGTTTTCTTTATGTTGAGGTACAAACCATACTGAAGGCTGTAGTCTATGCTCTTCATCAGCAAGTTATCTTCACTTTGAACAAGCAAGATTGTGTATTCTGGATATCACAGATTGTTAATACATCCTCCTCCAATCCTGATTCTCTGTTCTTCATATCATCTAGTTTCTTGGATTATATGGTCAGTATACAGATTGAATTAAGTAGGGTGAAAGGACACAACTCTGACACACACCTTTCCTGGTTTTAAACCATGTAGTATTTCCTTGCTGTGTTCGAACAGTTGCCTCTTGGTCTATGTACAGGTTTCTCATGAGCACAATGAAGTGTTCTGGAGCTCCCATTCTTCACAATGTTATCCATGATTTGTTATGATCCACACAGTTTAATGCCTTTGCATAGTCAATAAAACACAGGTAAACATCTTTCTAGTATTCCTTGCTCTCAAGCAAAATCCTCATGACATTAGCAACAATATCCCTCCATCCATGTCTTCTTCTGAATCCAGCTTGAATTTCTGGCAGTTCCCCACCAAGGTACTGCTACAACTGTTTTTGATTGCTAAATAACAGTGTTTAATCTCTCCTTTGTTTATATCTGAGTTTTCTCAACTAGCCCAAGCATCTATTTAAGGTAAGAGAGAAATTTTCTTTCTGCAACAATGAAAAGTACATAACTAAAATACTGCAAACATTTGTTTTTGTCTTATCTTCCTCAAAGTAATATTAATATCTGTATTAATCTATTTTTAACAGAAATTAGTTAGGACCACAGTCCTAATAACAGAAAAGGAGATTTCTGGTTGCCGCATTACTGTCCAATCACTTAAAAAAAAACCTCCCTTTACATGTTGTTGTTGTTAAGTGCCATCGAGTCGTTTCCGACTCATAGCGACCCCATGCACAGCAGAACGAAACACTGCCAGATCCCGCGCCAGCCCCACAATCCCTGCTATACTCGAGCCCATCATCGCAGCCACTGTATCAATCCATCTCCCTGAAGGCCTCCCCCTCTTTCATCGACCCTCCACCCTACCAAGCATGACATCCTTCTCCAGGGAATGGTCCCTTCTTACAACATGACCAAAATAGCTGAGACGAAGTCTGGCCATTCTTGCTTCCAAGGAGCATTCTGGCTGCACTTCCTCCAGGACAGATCTGTTAGTTCTTTTAGCAGTCCATGGTACTTTCAGCATTCTTCGCCAGCACCACAACTCAAAAGCATCAATTCTTCAGTCTTCCTTATTCATTGTCCAGCTCTCCCATGCATACGAGGTGATTGGAAATATCATGGCTTGTGTCAGGCGCACCTTAGTCCTCAAGGAGATATCCTTCCTCCTCAGCACTTGAAACAGTTCCTTCACAGTTGACTTCCCCAATGCTACACGTCGTCTAATGTCCTGACTGCTGCTTCCGTTGGCATCGATTGTAGAACCAAGCAATGTGAATTCCTTGACAACCTCAATCTTCTCTCCATTTATTGTGATGCTGCTCATTGGTCCAGTTGTGAGGATTTTTGTTTTCTTTATGTTGAGATGTAATCCATACTGCAGACTGTATTCTTCAACCTTCATCAGTAGGTGCCTTAAGTCATCCTCACTTTCAGCAAGCAAAGTTGTATCGTCTGCATATCTCAGGTTGTTGATGATTCTTCCTCCAATCCTGATACCACGTTTTTCTTCATATAGTCCAGCTTCTCAGATTATTTGCTCAGCATATAGATTGAATAAGTGTGGAGAAAGAATACAACCCTGACACACTCCCTTCTTGATTTTAAACCATGTAGTGTCCCCTTGTTCTGTTCGAACGACAGCCTCCTGGTCAAGGTACAGATTCCTCATGAGTACAATCAAGTGCTCAGGGATTCCCATTCTTCTCAATGTTATCCATAATTTGTCATGATCCACACAATCAAATGCCTTTGCATAGTCAATAAAACACAAGTAAACATCTTTCTGGTATTCTTTGCCTTGAGCCAAGATCCATCTGACAACAGCTATGATATCCCTTGTTCCACGTCCTCTTCTGAATCCGGCTTGAACCTCTGGAAGTTCTCTATCAATATACTGCTGCAAACGTTTCTGAATTATCTTCAGTAATATCTTACTTGCATGTGATATTAATGATATTGTTCTATAATTTCTACATTCTGTGGGATCACCTTTCTTTGGAATGGGCACAAATATGGATCTCTTCCAGTCAGTTGGCCAGGTAGCTGTCCTCCAAATCTCTTGGCATAACTGAGTGAGCGCCTCCAATGGGGCATCTGTTTGTTGAAATATCTCAATCGGTATGCCATCAATTCCCGGAGCCTTGTTCTTTGCCAGTTCTTTCATTGCAGCTTTGACTTCTTCCTTCATTACCATTGGTTCTAGATCATATGCCACTTCCTGAAATGGATGAAGATCGATCAGTTCTTTTTGGTACAGTGACTCTGTGTATTCCTGCCATCTTCTCTTGATGTTTCCTGCATCATTCAATATTTTGCCCATAGAATCTCTCACTATTGCAACTCGAGGCTTCAATGTTTTCTTCAGTTCTTTCAGTTTGAGAAATGCTGAGCATGTTCTTCACGCTCAGCATTTCCCTTTACATAGATAACCACTTATCTCAAGTGGGCCTTTTAGGCTTTTGCTCAGGTGCATTCATTTTCCTTGTTCATTTTCTCTTTGCTTTTTCTAGGTGTTTTTTTCACATGGTCAGCTCTTTCCTCACATTCAGCTCATATCATTGCTTCCATTTCCTAAGAAAGAAGATGCTGTCAGAGGACAACTTCCAAATATCCCACCAGGACATGAACCCACATATTACATACATGCCCATATATTTTGCCTTTTCAGCTCTTACTATGAATAAACTGTCCATGTACCTTTCCAAAGTCAACACTTTAACTTATTTAAAGCATATTCCCTCTCACCTATTTAAGGAAATCACCCCAGCAGTTGACCCACATCAATAGTAGTAATAAGTCATGTCCATAGTATGATATGTGAAAACAGTGCTAGACCTCTTAGATCTTCCATCTAAAACCCCATAAATCCAGTCCAATCACGAGAATGTCAGACAAACTCCAACAGAGGGGCATTACTACACAATACCTAACAGTAGTCTTCTCAAAACTGTCAAGGTAATCAAAATTAAGGAAAATCTGAAAAACTGTCATAGACCAGAGGAGACACGACACTTAAACATGATATGATATTCTGGGTGGGATCTTGGAACAGAAAAAATGACATTTCCTAAAAGTTAAAAAAAAATGTGAATAAACTATGAACTTTATTATTAAAATATTAATATCATTTTATTAATTGTAACAAATGCACCATACTAATGTAAGATATTAATAACTGAAGAATCTAGGTGCTAGATATAGGGGACTCTCTATACTATCTGTTCTATTTTTCTGTAAATCTGAAACTATTCTAAAAAAAAATCTAATAAAATTAGTCCAACAACAGAAGCCAAGACTAGAAAAATTAATTTTAAGACACATAATTGGAAATGTATGCATCCAGTTTTATTCGCTATAAACTACTCATTTTGTTGTCAAAACAAGTTATTCTTCCTTATTCGGTTTGAATAATATCTTGTTTCCCTTCTCAGTTACTTCTATATCCATGGGGATAATAAAATGTGCTGATTTCTCTCAGCCTCCTCACCCTCAAAGATAAGTTTTCTTTCATTCTACCTGAGCTTTCCACTCCTTGGTCACCACCTTTGACTTTATCATCACCAATGACAGCATAATCTCCAAAAGGCACACTTCACGTATTCCATTCTATGGCCCCCTTCAGTCTGTCCTGGCTTACCTACTCTAGGACTCTCACTCAAGTAATTTTTTATGGTTATTCACTAAATCTGCTAATTTTTTAGTAGGCATTACCATTTTATGTCTGTTATGCCCTTTTTCCCAGCTTAGATTCTATCTCTTATGCCAACATTCTTAATTCCTTAACATGCTTTCCTTCCACTATTCTAACCTGCCAAGGGCTGAACACAGGTAATCAATTCTATCTGCCCATTTCTTGCATGCATCAGTGGTTAAACACAACTGATAACAATACACAGTTCTTCTCACTTGCTTTAAATCCATGACCCCTACTTCAAATGCCTTCAACACTGCCTCGCAACTCTACCATATTCAACTAATAATTTTTAAATTCCTAAATAAACTATTTCATACTTTATCCTCCATCCTTAAACCTCCTGCATCTGCTCACCTGTGCTCTGTCTTCAGCTGATGATCTTGTAGTTCGTTCTTTGCTACTCCCATTAAAGTCTATCTCATTTGATGAGTTAGTGGTAGAATTCTCACCTCCATGGAAGACCCAGGTTCAATTCCCAACCAATGAATCTTAAGTGCAGCTGCCACTCATGTGTCACTGGAGATTTGCATGTTGTTATAACATCGAACAGGTTTCAGCGAGTTGGAATTGACTGGATGGTAGTGGGTTTGGGTTTCTTTTTTTCTTTCTTTTTTTTTTTTGGTCTAGATTAAAACAAACTAGGAAGAAAGACCTGGGGATCTACTTCCAAAAATCCACCAGTGAAAATCCTATGGATCCCGATAGTCTGATCCTCGACTGATCATGTAGATGGTGTAGGACCAGGCAACATTTTGTTTTATTGTTCATGGGGTTACTATGAGTTGGGGGCCAACTCAGTGGCAAACAACAATGAACACATCAAACCTGTTTAATGCATTAAGGCTTTACCCCAGCCATTTTCTCTGCTTGAAATGCTCTTGAACCTGATCTCCACACAGCTGGTTCCTAAATGTTCAGGTCTCAGCTTTGATAGCACCGCCTTAGAGAGGCCTTTTAAAGTAGCCACTCAATCACTTTCTATCACATCATCATATTTTATTTCTCTGTTGTAGTTGTTGTTAGGTGCCATCAAGTCATCTCTGACTCATAGCGACCCTATGTACAGCACAACAAAACACTGCCTGGTCCTGTGCCACCGCCATGATCCCAGCTATACCTGAGTCCATCATTGTATCCACTGTATCACTCCATCTTATTGAAGGCCTTCCCCTCTTTTGTTGACCTTCCATTTTACCAAGCATGATATCCTTCTCCAGGGAATGGTCTCTTCTTACAACATGACCAAAGTAGGTGAGATCAAGTCTGACCATTCTCACTTCCAAGGAGCATTCTGGCTGTACTTCTTCCAGGACGGGTTTATTAGTTCCTTTAGCAATCCATGGTACTTTCAGCATTCTTTGCCAGCACCACAACTCAAAAGCACTGACTCTTCTTCAGTCTTCCTTATTCACCGTCCAGCTCTCACATGCATATGAGGCGACTGAAAATACCATGGTTTGTGTCAGGTGCACCTTAGTCCTCAAGGAGACATCTTTGCTCTTCAGCACTTAAAAGAGGTCTTTTGCAGCCAATTTGCCCGGTGCTTTATATCGTCTGATATCTTGAGTGCTGCTTCCATTGGTGTTGTTTGTAGAGCCAAGTAATATGAAGTCTTTGACAACTTCAATTTTTCTCCATTTATCATGATGCTGCTTATTAGTCCAGTTGTGAGAATTTTGTTTTCTTTATATTGAGGTGTAATCCATACTGCAGACTATAGTCTTCAATCTTCATCAGTAACTGTCCTAAGTCACCCTCACTCTCAGCAAGCAAAGTTGTGTCCTCAGCGTATTGCAGGTTGTTAACGATTCTTCCTCCAATCCTGATGCCATGTTCTTCTTCATATAGTCCAGTTTCTTGGGTTATTTGCTCAGTGTAGAAATTGAATAAGTATAGTGAAAGGATACAACCCTGACACACTCCTTTCTTGATTTTAAACCACGTAATGTCCCCTTGTTCTGTTTGAATGACAGCCTCATGGTCTGTGTACAGGTTCCTCATGAGTACAGTTAAGTGTTCTGGAATTCCCATTCTTCTCAATGTTATCCACAATTTGTTATGATCCACACAATTGAATGCTTTTGCATAGTCAATAAAACTCAAGTAAACATCTTTCTGATATTCTCTGCTTTGAGCCAAGATCCATCTGATATCCACAATGATATCCCTTGTTCCATGTCATCTTCTGAATCCAGCTTGCACCTCTGGGAGTTCTCTGTCAATATACTGCTACAGCTGTTTTTGAATTATCTTCAGTAAGATTTTACTTGTGTGTGATATTAATGATATTGTTCAATAATTTTCACATTCTGTGGGATCACCCTCTTTGGAATGGGTACAAATATGGATCTCTACAAGGTCTTAATCACTATATGATATCCCTTTTATTCATTATTAGTTAATTTGCTTGTTACCTGCCAACTGCCTCTGGAATATAAGCTCCATGAGAGGAGAAACTTTGCTTTGTTCAGCACTATGGGCCGACAACAGAATTGTCATCTATGAAGCATGCAATGAATATTTTTGAATGAATGCATAAATGCAGTCATAATATGTAATTGCATATAATATGAAAAAATAACATTGTTAGAGGTCGGATTCCTCCAGAAGTTGATTCTGAGATGATTAGTGTGCAGGAAGTTTATCAGAGAGTGCTCTCAGGATCAACACCTTGAGGGAAGAGAAGCAAGCAGATCTAGGCAAAGGGAAAAGTTGGGTTGTGATGCAGTCACAACACAGGTCTCAGTCAGCTCTACAGGGAGCTGGGAACCTGGACAATCCCTCAGAGTTGTCTTATATTGGGTCAGAGGAACTAAGTTTTTGTATCCTTTTCCCCTCCTGTATTAATCAGTCATTGGATGTAGGTTACACTGGAAGGAAATGTGACTTCAGGTAACATGGCTCTTTTTAGCCAAGGGCAATGTCTTAGTTTGTTAGTGCTTCTATAAGAGAAATACCACAAATGGGTGGTTTTAACAAACAGAAATTAATTTTCTCACAGTTTCGGCGTCCAAATTCATGGAGTCAGCTATAGGAGAAGGTTCTGGGGAATGTCGTCTCTTTTCAGCTTCTATCCCCCAATTCTTTGGTGATCTTCAGGTGGTGAGTATCTCCCCGGCTGTGCTTCCTTCTTCGTGATTAGTCTGCTCGCTTTGTATCTCATAGATAATTGGTTTAAAACACAGCCCACACTGATATGATCTCATTAACGTAACAAAGAAAATCTCATTCACAAATGGGATTGCATCCATATGTGTAGAGGTTACAATTTACAACACATATTTCGGGACCACAATTCAATCCATACCAAGCAGTTTCCAGAAAGGACTGATGTGAAAAGGCCAACAGCCAGCATCACGCCCAGCAGCTGTAGGATATAAGTCCTTCACTCTTGAGTGGGAACTTGAATCATGTAGATCTATTTCTTTCTATAAACACTGAAAAAAGCCACTCTAGGATTCTAGAGGACCTCTTGTCCAGGAGGCAACTTATAAGAGGAACGTTAGTAGAACAACTGTATCCCTTTGAGCTACAGATAGTCTCAAGTTCACACTTGATCCTCATCAGTTTCTTCTTCTACTACCCACTCTAGGTTCCCCTCATCATCAGAAGTACCTCATGGCCTCATTGTTGAACATAAAGGAATGAGCCAGACCCTCAGCTCTTAGGTATCCTTAGGTATCTGAGTCCTTGGCCCCCATGTTGTGCTCAGGCACTGCCCATATATGTTCTAATTTACATTGTAAACACAGGAAGTGTAAAGTTCTTCCCATTGAGACTGTTTATTCTAACCACATTCTACTAAGGTCACTCAAGTGAAATTGATACGCATCCCCTATTCATTTTTGGTTTGGTCTACATTTGATGTCAACCTTTCTTTTGACTAACCTTTTTTTTTTTTCTTCTATTGGTCAGCTAGGGAGCTCTAATGGTGTAGTGCCTAAGGCATTTGACTGCTAACCAGAAGGCTGGTGGTTCAAACCCACCAGGAACTCCTTGGAAGGAAGACTGGGCAGTCTACTATCCATAGTTATAATGGCTTGGAAACCCAAGGAGGGGTCGCTATGAGTGGGAAACGACTTGAACAGTGAGGTTTTTTTTTTTTTTTTTTTTATCAGTCAGTTATAAGCTGAGATCCTATCATGTCTATCATTATTAGTGAGCCCAGCATCTCCTTCCGTCACCTCTGTCCTCTAGAAGAGAGAACCATCAAGCTCTCCGTGACACCCATACCTCTTGCAACTGTGCAGTCCCCATTGCTTCAGTAAACAAAACGTCCTCTGTATCCTCCTGCAGAAGAGAGTCATCTTTTTTTTTTCTGGCCTTACATACTGTATCCACTTTTCACTCATCTTTACCCCCATTTTTTCCACCATTTACCACAGCATTTCTGGAATTTTTATTTTACTTAGTGAGACATTGCTTTGTCCAGTATCCTAAACTCTATGTATTTTAAGTTACATAGTGCTTACATAAGTGCTTTAGCTCAAATCTGAAGGTATTAAATCCTGCTTCCCAGGAGAGCCCTTTCATACCAATGCCCAAGTCTCACCTTGAGCCAGTCATAGTTAAAGGCCCCTCAGGTGACACTGGTATGCAGTCAGGGCTGAGAATTTGTCAGAATGACTCTTAATAGTAGAGAATTGAGTCATAGATTTTCACAACTCCACTCTTGTGAGGCTGGGGGTAGTAGCCACTGCTCAAAGCTGTGGATCTCCACAATGTAAGGTGCACTGGGTTAGACTGCAGGAAAGTTGCAATATTAAGCTTTGGGATCTACTTCTTTCAGATGACTTTTCTGCCTCCAAAGTGAGACTCTCTATAGAGCTAGTCTCATCAATCTTATCCCCACAGTAGCAATGCATTTTACTTTTGTCAATAAATTTGTGTGTTTCTTGAAATGCATATTCCCTTTCAAAGGTCCCATCAGGGGGAATTGATAGAGAAGACAACTTATTTAGATGAGGCTCTGAACTGTACCTTCCACATACCTCTATCTTCCTGCTTCAAAATACAATCCTTCTAAGTTTATTTGTTTTGCAAATTTCATTTGAAAAAAGAGTCCCTAAAAATGAAAATTATTGAATGAGATAAACTTCCTGGTTCAGTAATATATTTTCTCACTTAATAAACTCACAAACTCATATGTTCTGGTTCAAATCTCAACCAATTACTGGCTTGTGACCCTGAGAAAGATATCAATTTTTCTAAAAACTCACTTTTCTCTTTGTAAAATGGAATAACTAGTACATATTTCAGGGAATGCCACATGGTTTAAAATCAAGAAGGGAATGCATCAGGGTTGTATCCTTTCACCATACTTATTCAGTCTATATGCTGAGCGAATAATATGAGAAGCTGGACTATAAGAAGAAGAACACGGCATTTACATTGGAGGAAGACTCATTAACAATCTGCACTACGCTGAGGACACAACTTTGCTTGCTGAAAGTGAGGATGACTTGAAGCACTTACTGATGAAGATTGAAGACTGTAGTCTGCAGTATGGATTACATGTCAATATAAAGAAAATGAAAGTTCTCACGACTGGACCAATCAGCAGCATCACGATAAATGGAGAAAAGATTGAAATTGTCAAAGACTTCACATTGCTTGGTTCTACAATCTTCGCCAAATGAAAGCAGCAATCAGGACATCAGATGACGTATACCACTGGGCGAATTGGCTGCAAATGCCTCTTTCAAGTGCTGAAGAGCAAAGATGTCTCCTTGAGGACTAAGGTGCACCTGACACAAGCCATGATATTTTCAATC
>NW_006922183.1:678956-680881 GCF_000298275.1 Orycteropus afer afer
GCCAGCCTTTTGGTTAGCAGTCAAATGCCTTAGGCATCACGTCACTAGCACTCCCACGCTTAAACAAATATTAAATAAATAGGCTGTGACCCAGGACAGGAATCCAGACCTTTCTAAAGCATAGTCTGCAGACATTGGCTTATTCTGCCCCTACAGTCAAGCAAGGCCACCGAATGCTACAAAATGTTGGAAAGTCTGTTACTTTTTTTTTTTTTTTAATTTTATTGTGATTTGGATGAAAGTTTACAGAGCAAATTCAGCTTCCACACAGCAGTTCACTTATACTTTGACTCATCACATTGACTGAAATCTCCCACAATGCAACAGTTCTCCTCCCACCTTCTCCCCATAGCCACCCCCTCCCTGTGTCTTTCCCTCCCATACACTCCTGCCCCCCTAGCTGCGAAAGTCTGTTATTTCTAAGGGAGCAGCTGGCACACTAGTGAGGAGGCCAGGAGCAGGGTGAGGCAAGTGAGGCACACAGGGTGCAAAATTTAAGGAGGCACTCACTCTCAGGTTCATATAGTGCTTACTGACCTGGGACTTCAACAATGCTGAGAGTGATGCCTCCTTACATGCAAGGAACTTGAAGTTTTGCACTTATAAATACAAAAATGTGATGTAAAGTATTAAAAAAGAGAGGGAGAAGAAGACAAAGAAATATTATTATTTTTTATTGTGATTTATGTGAATGTTTCACAGCAAATCAGGTTTCCACTCAATAATTCATGCCTATTCAATCATTCACATATTTGGGGATTTTGACAGTCTAATCTGATCAGTAAGCCTGGGTACTTTTTATGATATTGGATTTTGTCCCACGTTCTTCTCCCACTCTATCCAAGACCTTCTATGTGATGGCACCTTTCAGAGTGTTTGGCACTTGTAGCCAGGCGCCCTCCAGTTCTTCTGGTTTCAGGATTGTGGAGGTTTGGGTTCTCATGGCCCATTAGTCTTGGATTAATTGTTTTTATGGGTCTTTGGTTTTCTTCATTCTTCCTTGCTCCAGAAGGGGACAGATGAGTAGATGGCCTTAGATGGTTACTCACAAGTTTTTAAGATCCCAGTTGCTACTCCCCAAAGTAGGATGTAGGACATTACCTTTGTGGACTTTTATGCCAACTGACCTTCATGTACCTCGATGTACCTCAAGACAATGGTCCTGAGTCCCCAGGCCCAGCAAGTCATTCCTTCAAGGATTTCGCTTATGGCTAAGAAGTTTTTGTTTTATTTACTTATTTATTTTATAAATTTCTCCCTGTATGCTCTAATATATTCATGGATATATTTTGCTATGAGTCAGAATGGACACAACGGCAGTGGATTTGGTTTATTTGCAGTGTATGTAATACATATATGGAAATACCCTCTGTCAAATCTATATATATTTGTGAATATAGTCCCATTCTCCTGCCACACTTGTTCAGCCTATATGTCTATCTATGTGTGCACTCATAGATTATTTTTGTTACTATTATTGAAGGATTGTATATGTAGTAATATTTACTTCTGTTGCTTTAACTCTTATACTCCTCTTTGCGGCTTCCTTTTTATTTATTATTTCTTCTTGACTTCCTCCTTACTGTATAATGCCTTCTGCTTCACCCAAGTTATTATGTCCCTACCTTCTAGTTAGTGTTTTACTCTGCCTTCCACTACCACACCGGGTAATCATCAAAGATTGTTTCTTTTTGCATGAAAATCTTTTCTTGACTTTTTTAAATATTTGCCTCATATAACATTTGTCCAGCTGTGAATGACTAATTTGATTCAGCATAATATCCTCCAGATTCATCCATGTTAGGGGGTGTTTTGCAAATTCATAATTACTCTTTTGTGTATGTACCATATTTAATTTATGCATTCATCTGTTGGTGGATATCAGGCTTGTTTCCATCTTTGTGCTATTGTGAATAGTGCTGCAA
>NW_006922183.1:682881-683749 GCF_000298275.1 Orycteropus afer afer
GGTTGTATTGATAGTTTCACAATGCTAAGTGTTTCTGTCCAGAAGCATAGTATCTTCTTCCCTTTATGTAGGTCTCATTTGTTTTTTTGTTGTAGTGTTTTGTAGTTTGCTTTGTGTAGGTCTTTTTGTATCTCTGGTTAGATTTATTCCTAAATATTTCATCTTTTGGGTGGCTATAATAAATAGTATTATTTTCCTGATTTCATTTTCAGAGTTCTGTTCATTAGTATAAAGGAATCCAATTGTTTTTGTATGTTGATCCTGTACTCTGCCACTTTGCTGGATCTTTCAATTAGTTCCAGTAGCATTTTTGCTTAGTCCTTGGGATTTTCTACGTATAGGATCATATCATCTGCAAGTAGACATCATTTTACTTCTTCTTTGCCAATTTGGATGCCTTTTATTTCTCTTTCTTGCCTTATTTCTGAGGCTAGTACTTCCAATGAAATATTGAATAGGAGTGGTGATAAAGGGCATCCTTGTCTGGTTCCTGTTCACAAGGGAAATGCTTTCAATCTCTCTCTATTGAGAATAATGTTGGTGGTTGATTTTGTATATATGCCTGTAATTGTGTTGATAAATTTCCCTCCTATTCTTGTATTGAATAATGCTTTTAATCAGGTATAGCTGTTGGATTTTATCAAAAGTCTTCTCTGCATCAATTGATCTAGCCCCTTCCAAATCCTTCTTCCTCCAGTTCTGCCATTACAGAAGCTAGACACACCAAAACCCAATTCTTACGGGATAAAGAGAAGAAAGATAGACAGGGGCTATTAGCCTCGCAAGTAAAATTTCTTGAGAACTGGGCTTTGTGAAGACACTCAGCACTATGCCAGAGGTAGAGGCTGGCAATGGCAAACCAAGAGCA
>NW_006922183.1:685926-697097 GCF_000298275.1 Orycteropus afer afer
ATTTGGCTGCTAACTAGAAGGTCAGTTGTTCAAACCCATCAGCTGCTCTATGGCAGAAGGATGAGCCAATCTACTTCTGTAAAGATGTACAGCCTTAGAAACCCAATGGGGGGGTCGATATTAGTTGGAATCGACTCAATGGCAGTGGGTTTGGTTTGGTTTTACCATTGTGAGAGGAAATACTGGCTAAATTTAAAGATTCAGTATCGTAGCTGACAGGGGACATTCATGAGACAATGGACATTATTAGAAATTAAAACTTGAGGGTTGAATTAATAAGAATCCCTAGTTGGATAACCTGTGCATATTCCTTTCAAATTTTTCATTGTTCTTGGTAGAGCTAGTTGGGAAAATGGACTGGATCCATACAGATATTCATACTGCCCTCTCTAAAAATATTTAGCTGTCTCCCCAAATAGCTATTTCCCTTCTCTTCATAACAGTATCTCCTAGGCCCCTGACATATTCAAAACTCTTATATCCTACTAACTTTAGTACAACAGTTTGGTAGGACAAGTTTTCCACTTCTTTCTAACTTATATTTATGGATCTTCCAGGCAGGCACTAAACCTCCTTTAATTCTTTGACCTGATTGAGGATACCAGCACTTGATACATGGCCTGATCCTAGAAATATTTGTTTGGTTCAGGGTATGCAGAATGAGCAAGAAAAAAAGCAGTGCTGTGATATATAACTTACTCTCTTATGACTTACTGTCTTATGCCTTAGGAGTTCTGGTGGCATAGTGCCTAAGACATTTGACTGCTAACCAGAAGGTTGGAGGTTCAAACCCACCATCCACTCCTCAGAAGGAAGATTGGGCAATCTATTTTCATAGTGATACTGCCTTGGAAAGCCAAGGAGGGGTCACTATGAGTCTGATCCAACTTGACAGTAGTGAGTTGTTGTTTTTTTTTTTTCCTTATGCCTTATGAGCTGTGGTTTCTTTTATATAGACTCAAGATATGACAGAGGTGCTGTCTAGCTCTCTCATTCAATTAAAAACAACTAACAAATAACAGTCTGACTCTTTCATTGGCAATTCTTGGGGGAAAAAAAAGTTTGTAAAAATAATGTGTAACTTTTGAATGTGCAAACTCTTAGTGGTTCACTACCAATCTGTTCTGTCCTTTCTGGGCATGTGACTGTTCTGTAACGTTAATAGCCTCTTACTACCTAGGTAGGGGCTCTGGTGGCATAGTGGATAAGGCAATTGTCTGCTACCTGGAAAGCCAATGGTTCAAACCCACAAGCTGATCCACAAAAGAAAGATGGGGTGCTCTATTTCCATAAAGATTTACAGCCTCAGAAACCCAATGGGGGTCGATTTGAGTTGGGTTTGACTTGGTGGCAGTGAGCTTTTGAGTTTTGAGCACTTAGGTATAGGACCTCTGGTGGTTAAACCATTTGGCTGCTAAACAAAAGGTCAGAGGTTCAAACCCACTAGCCACTCTGGGGAAGAAAGATGGGGCAGCCTGCATCTGTAAAGATTTACAGAAACCCTACAGGGGGCAGTTCTACTCTGTTCTATAGGGTCAGTATGAGTTGGACTAGCTATGGAGTCCTTGCTAATTGAAAGGCTGTGGGTTTAAGCCCACCCAGACATGCTGTGGAAGAAGGGTCTGTCAATCTAATTCCAAAATATTAGCCAATGACAACCCTCTGGAGGACAGTTCTACTCTGACATACGTAGTTTGCCATGAGTCAGAATCTACTCGATAGCAACTGCGTAGCAGCTAGGTGTGGCCACATGAGTAAATTTTCAACAGTGAAGGGTGAAGGTAAGTGATGTGCACAAACTCCAATTCTTTAGAAAGGGATTGCTTACCCTGGATATACTCTCTTTCCTTTGTTGCACTGGCTGTGGAAACAGGACCAGAGCCATATTGATCTTCATGCTGGAAAGGACCAGGATTAGAGCAACCTTTCAGATCACTTGTTGAAGATGGCAGAGCTGCTTCACCTCCTTGGGTTTGGCATAACTTTGGACCAGAGCTTGTCTACCCCTTGAACTGCTACTACATGGGCAAATAAACTTCTATCACTTTTTTTTTAAGAAAAAATGGTATGATTATGTGGTTCTTTTCCTTTGTATTATTTATATGGTGGATTATTATGTTGATTGTTTTTCTAATGTTGAACCATCCTTGCATACCTGGTGTGAATCCCACTACATTATGATGTATTATATTTTTCATAAGTTGTTGGATTCTATTGGCTAGAGTTTTGTTGAGAATTTTTATGTCAATATTCATGAGGGATATTGGTATATAATCTTCTATTTTTAGTGGTGTCTTTGCCTGGCTTTAGTATTAAGGTTATACTCACTTCATGAAATGAATTAGAAGTATTTGTTCCTTTTCTATATTCTGGAGTAGTTTGAGTAGAAGAAGTGTCAGCTCTTTCTGAATGTAAGATAGACTTTACAAGTGAAGCTGTGTCTGGGACAAAATTTTATTTTGTTGGGAGTTTTTTATGACTTGTTCAATTTTTCTTCTTTTGTGATAAGTCTGTTCAAATTTTCTACCTATTTTAGTTTGGGTAGGTAATATGTTTCTAGAAATTTGTCCATTTCTTCTAGGTTTCCAGATTTGTTGGAGTATAGGATTCTGTTATTATCCTTTTTATTTCAGTTCATTCACTTGTGACATTGCCCATTTTATTTCTTATCCGTGCTATTTGGATCTTCTCCTTTGTTAGACTTGCCAGTGGTTTGTCGATTTTATTAATCCTTTCAAAGAATCAACTTCTAGTCTTGTTGATCCTTTCTATCATTTCTCTGTTTCATTTTTTTCTGCTCTAATCTTTATTATTTCTTTTCTTCTGGCAATTTAGGTTTATTTTGCTTTTTTTCCCCCCTAATTATTGGAGACACTGGGTTAAGGTGATGATTTGAGTTCTTTTTGCTTTTTCTGATGTGTGCATTTATTGCTGTAAATTGCCATTTGAGCACTGCTTTTGCTGTGTCTCCAAAAATCTGGTAAGTTTTTTCATTGTCATCTGATTTAAAGAATTTTTTAATTTCATTATTTATTTATTTTATTACCCAGTGTTTTTTAATCCAGTAATATATTGGATGGTGTTTCACTTCCATTCATAAGGTGTTTCACTTCTATTCATAAGGTTTCACTGGATGGCCCCTTGCTTCTTCTGAGTTCCTTCTTCTGAGTGTTTACCCTTCACTGTTGAAAATTTGCTCATGTGGCCCCACCTAGCTGCTACCCAGTTGCTGTTGAGTAGATTCTGACCCATGACAACCTACGTATGTCAGAGTAGAACTGTCCCCCAGAGGGTTGTCATTGGCTAACATTTTGGAAGTATATTGACAGACCTTTCTTCCAAAGCATGTCTGGGTGGGCTTAATCATTTTTAACATGGCCCCTTTCTTCTTATGAGGGTGTCTTAGTCTGGAAGCTCTGCTGAAACTTGTCCACTATGGGTGAAGGAAGGTTGGGCAATATACTTCTGTAGTGATACCACCTCAGAAACCCAAGGAGGGGTTGCTGAGTTGGGTCCAACTCGATGGCACATAACAACAACATGGGTGACCCTGCTGGTATTTGAAATACCAGTAGCATAGTCTCTAGCTTCACTGAAACATGCAAGCCACCATAGTATGACAAAGTGACAGATGAGTGGTGTCTGTGAACAGTTTTAATCAGGGTGTTATTCATATTTGATTGTTTTTCCTTGATCTTCCTGTTGTTGATTTCTTTTTTTATGGCATTGTGATCTGAAAAGATTATTTGTAATATTTCTATATTTTAAAATTTATTGAGGGTTGCTGTGTAGCCTAACATATGATCCACTTTCTGGAGTAAGTTTAATGTGCACTAAAAAAAGATGTATATTATGCCATTGTTGGGTGCAGTGTTCTGTATATGTTTATGAGATCAAGTTGGTTGACTGTGTTGTTTAGTTCTCTGTACCTTTGTTGACTTTCTTTCTAGCTGTGTTCTTCATCAAAAGTGATGTATTAAAGTCTCCCACTATTATTATGGAGTTGTCTATTTCTCTTTTCAATTATGTTAAGGTTTGATTTATGTATTTTGAAGCTCTATCATTGGGCTGGATCATATTATGGTTATGTCCTCTTGTTCAATTGACCCTTTAATCATCATATAATGTCTTTCTTTTTATCTTATGCTAGTTTTCAACATAAAGTCAGTTTTATCCAAAATTACTATTGCCAGTCCTGTTTTTTTATTGCCATTTGCTTGAATTTTGTTTTCCAACCTTTGGTTTTTAGTCTATTTTTGTCTTTATGTGGAAGTTGTGTCTTTTGTAGACAGCAGACTAATGGGTTATGTTTTCTTATCCATTCTGCTACTCTCCATCTCTTGACTGGAACATTTCATCTATTTGCACTGAGCATAATTATTGAAATGTATGAATTTATTTCTGTCATTTTGCTCTCTCTCTCTCTCTCTGTGTGTGTGTGTGTGTGTGGTGCTGCTCATTTCTTAGTTCCACTCAATATTCTCTGCTTGATTCATTTTTTAAATAGATTTTCTTATCATTTCCTTCATTGCTGTTGTTTTAGCATTTGGTAAATCTTTAGGACTTTCTTCTTTTTATTTTTATTAGAAGGTTTATTAATTTTCTTTGAGGTTACTCTGTATTTTCTTTTCTTTTCAAGTTTAAAGCAGTCTATTCTATCTTGAAATCATCTTTACTTTTTCTCCATTAGGAAGTTCTATGAGGTCTATGAGGTAGAGATTATGATTCTCATTGCTACAAATGAGAAAATAACAAAGAAGAGATAGTAAATAATTTGCAAAATTAAATGAGTGTGTAGGGATTTGAATCCATGTGTCCCTGACTACAAATCCTGTCTTCTTAACAACTATGCCAATGTGCCTTTGTCACTTCTCCCTTCTCTTTTTCCTTCTCTATTTCAAGTGTATTCTCTTATTCTTAGTAAAACCAAAACCTAAACAAAACCCACTGCCATAGAGTTGATTCCGACTCATAGCACACTCCATTGGGTTTTAAAATTGGTAACTCTTTATGGAAGTAGATTGCTACATCTTCCTTCCATGGAGTGGTTGGTGGGTTTGAACTGCCAACCTTTTGGTTAGTAGTCAAATACCTTAGGCACTGCACCAAAATATATAGTAAAGAATTTTGAAAATAAAATCAGCCTTGGTCTTTTGTCCTATCAGTTTATGTCCCACGCTATTGATTTTTATCACTTTTCTTCCTGTTTCTTGAGATATTTCCACTAGCCAGTCCCATCCCTTTTCCTGTTCTCTACTCTCTTTTCTGCCCTTTGCAATAATTGTCATAGTGCCTCACTCTAATTTTCTATGATTCTCCTGTTTTGTTTTTAAATACTCCATAGCACATTGATATTTGTACTTGGATAATTTTATATTCCTGGCTGCAGAGCCTTCTCACTTGTCTACCATCCTCTGCTATAGGAGTAAGAGAATTTCCATATTCTGCAGTAAATCACTCTGATGATTTATCCATTGTTTCTAATACCTTTCTAGTGTTTATGGAGCATTTTGTATGCATCCTTGGCTGTAGGAGCAGAAATGGAGCCAATGTCTGTGGATGGCAATAATCCTATAAGAGCCTTCTCAGAAGATGACAAACGAGAGATACGGAATTCATGCTAAAGGTTACAAATAGGAGAGATGGTCAGGGAAGGCTTGTGGAAGAGGAAAAGTTTACAAAGGCAAAGAGGAAAGAAGTGAGCTCCCAGCAAGAGCAGTGATGCAGAAGTTAAATACTTGGTTCAGGGACAAAAAGAAAGTTAATATGTTTACAGAAAAAGATTCAAACAGGGGATCTATAAAAGATAAGTCTGAAAAAGCAGGTTGGGTCTAGGCTAGAGTGGCCTTGAATGTCAGCTTGTTATTATAAATAAAAAATCCTTGCCTGATACCTGTTTTTTAAATAAAGTTTTCTTGGAACAAGTCCACAGCCATTCATGTAACTATTATTTATGCTGCTATATTTATGACTGCTTTCACATTATAACAGCAGAGTTGAGACTGGTATGCACAGGTGTATCTACAGAAAATTGCCTATGGCAAGCACTGAAATTGTGCTGCTGTCCAAACATCTGACACCCATCTTTGAGATAACTTCACCATAATATCAGCACAAAAATATGTCCAGCTCATTAATCTTTCACTTAACACATTATGGCGCTACATGAAAATCACAACTGCACCTTCCTAGCTTTCACTCATGAAAATTGGTCAATGTTGTGCTCAGTCACTTTTTTTCAGTTTGTTCTCTTTCTGCACTCAACAGAGCAGGATCCCACAGTCTGCTTCGACCCATGGAGGCTTTCAAATATGAAGTATTAGTTTTAAGTTGCTGAATGATCTCTTACAGCTGGCAGCAACTACGATGGTAATAGAAACTGCTCAGTGGCACCCTTCCAAGTGGTGCCCAGGGCACGTGCCATACCTGCCATAGCTTAGATATGCCTCTGCTGGTATGACCCACAAAGCCTAAAATATTTACTATCTAGTTTTGTACAAAAAATGTTTATTGACTCCTGCTCTGAGTAACTAAAAGATGGCAGCATTATTTCTTATCTGCAAAATACTTAGCAACTACAGAAAACGGTGTTTAGAGTTTTATGCATTCTAAATTTTATTAATAAAATCAAAAACAAAATAAACATTAAGACTTTTCTATAAAAATAACAACTGAATTTTCTTTATATATTTTAACCTTTTCTAAATGATTATTAATAACAGAAATTTGTTTTGCAGAGATCTACTTTTTTTTAATTATAGAATATTTGCCACAAATGGGGGATACATTTTAATTAAAAATAAATGCTCTCCATATAAAGCATCCATTGAGAAATAGAGGAATAATTTTCTGTGTAACTGTCCCGATCCGTAGGCTATGGTTGTGTTCCTTTGTTTTGTACCAAAAGCACAGGAATTTTAGGAAAATGTTACCTAATCTGGCAACTTAATCCTTTCTCTGCTGCTTATTAAAGTCTGCCTTCTTGTTGGCTTGACTTAGGCTATGATAACAAAAACAAAGGATTTTCCTTGAGGATCTGTAGGTAAAGCAGAGACTAGTTATGCGACAAAGCTAGCCAGGTAATTCAGTGTTTTGTCTGCCAGAGTTCCTCCTGCTACCAACAATCAGGGTGCAATGGACTCAGAGTGACTTATTGAAAATGATTGCATTCCTTGTCTATACAGAGAATTCATTGATTAAAAAAGTAAATAAAGCTCTCAAAATTAGATTTAGGTCTTTTTTTTTTTAATCCTTAGTCAATAATTGCAAACAAACAGAAACAATACAAAACAAGAGAACAGCATAAGAAGGGAAAACAAAATGCTAAAGGCCAGCAATGCAGTGTGATTTCCGTTCTCTCTAGTCCTCAGGTTTTTACAAAGATAATGCCCCACTCTCCTAAACAGCTCTGATAATTATAGCAACTTTAAATTAATAGGATCTAAAGGAGCCTTTAAGGAACCCTGGAGGCATGTTGGTTCACTACTCAGCTGCTAACCAAAATGTTGGCGGTTCTAACCCACCAGCTGTTCCACAGGAGAAAGAAGTGGTAGTCTGCTTCCTAAAGGTTAGTCTTGGAAACCCTATCGGGCAGTTCTACTCTTTGCATAGATTTGCTATGGGTTGGAATCAACTCAATGGCAAACAACAAAGTCAGATTATAAAATGATAAAGCATAGGAAAAAAAATTTTCAAAAGAAATTAAATATAAATGGATACTATAGGAAATATAAATAGAGATAACAGTAAAAGTTGAAACAAAATAAATTTATTGGGTTTCTATTCCCTTTTTCTTCCTTATTACAAAATATATACCAAAAATAAACCAACTCACTGCTGTCAAGTAAATTGGACTCATAGTGACCCCTCCTTGGGTTTCTGAGGTTTCTGTCTCTACAGAAGTAAATCATACAACCTTCCGTTCAAGGAGTGGCTGGTGGGTTTGAACTGCCAGCTTTCTGGTTAGTAGTCAAATGCCTTACACACTACACCACCAGAACTCCTACAAAATATAGGGTGTTCTGGTTACCTAGTGTTGCTCTGACAGGAATGTAGCACAAATGGGATGGCCTTAACAAACAGGAGTTTATTCTCTTACAGTTTGGAGGCTTTAGTCCAAGTTCAAAGTGCCAGGCTCTAGGGGCTGGGTCAGCTCTGCCTCTTGCTCCCAGCCCACTGAAGCTAGAGGCATCTCTTCACTCAGGCAGCTACTGCCTGCTGAGGCTAGCAAGCCCAAGGTCAACAAATAAAATGGCACAGTCCCGATATTACCAAACCACATGGCAGGCCATTAATTCAAGTCTATTGTAAGTCCCAAGGTCGGCAGAGCATGGCAGGCTGCTGAACATTGACACAGCTATATGCAGGGCCCAAGCTTGCCATAGGTTAAAGACTATCCCCAAGGCTCCTCCTTATATGCAAGAAGTGGACCACATCCCAAAGACAGCTACTCAGCTGCTTGTGGTAGATCCCACCATGGAGTTGATTGCCAGTCTCATCATGGGGAATAACTACCACCAGCTGTCCAGCCACTCAACCAAGCCCAGCCAAGTTGACACACAAATTTAACTACCACAATATGGTCATTGCAAAAATGTATTGGACAGATTTGGGGGAAAAAAAAAGAAAAGAAAACATTTCCCCTTAAGTCCATAACTCACAGATAACCACTTTTGACATTATACCATTCAAGAGAATATGGAATAAAGAATAAATAGGTGAAAACTAGCAACAACCTTGTGTCAAATAATAGGAATGGACTAATTCAATCAATCTAATACATCTTTAGTGTGGAAAATGATGTAAACATTAAAGCCATCTTTTCAAGAAACATTTAATGACATTGGCAAATCTTCATAACATAAATGTTAAAAACCTGATATAAAATTGTGTATACAGTATCAACTGAATTTGCTAATAGAACGTGTGTGTGTGTGTGTTGTGTGTGTGTGTGTCTGCGTGTGTCCCTTTCTCATTGAAGTCTTCCCTGGTAACCCTATCTAAAATTTCAGTTTTCACCTAATATCTTTTCTTGCTTTATTTTATCTACTTCCAATTATCAATATCTAATATACTATATGCTTTACTAATTTATCTCTTCCACCATGTATTTTCCCTGTTATCCTATAATCTCTGTGAGAACAAGGATTTTTGTCTTTCTGTTTTCTGCTGTTTCCCCAGTACCTAGAACAGTGCCTAGCACAATAAATTAATGGGAAATTAAAACTAGATTAAAATTTTGAAAAAATTTTAAACAGGAAGGAAAGAAATATACCATGATTTTAACAATAGTTTTACTTGGGTAGTGAGGTTAGGATTTATTGATTTGGATGTTTTCCAAATGATTTTTATGTATTAACTTTGTAATCAGAGGAAAATATGATAATTTAAACAAAAATAAGCCAGGTGGAAAGAGTTAGCAATATCAAAGTTTAAAAAGCCATCAGTTTCTATGTCCTTATACTGTATTGTGCCAGATGGTGCAATGAAATGTTAAGAAAATACTTGCCTACATATAACTCATTTATTTCCATGTTACCACATCAACATAAAGAAGATAAAAATCCTCACAATTGGACCAATAAACAACATCATGCTAAATGTAGAAAACATTGAAGTTGCCGATTATTTAATTTTGCTTGGATTCACAATCAACATCCATGGAAGCAGCATAGGGCAAATATACAGCAAAATGGCCTCTTTAAAGTGTTAAAAAGCAAAGCTGTTACTTTGAAGACCAAGATAGGCCTCGCCCAGACCATGATATTTTCAATTGCCTCATGCATGCAAAAGCTGGACAATGAATAAGGAAGACATAAAAAGAATTGATGCCTTTGAATTGTGGTGTTGGAGAAGAATATTGACTATATCAGAACAACGAACTACTCTGTCGTGGTGGAAATGCAGCCAGGGTGCTCCTTAGAAGCAAGTAAGACTATATTTCTTCTCACTTATTGTTACATGCTTGGGACATATCAGGGATTAGTCCCTAGAGAAAGACATCATGCTTGGTAAAGTAGAGAGTCAGTGAAAAAGAGGAAGACGCTCAATAGGATGGATTGACACAGTGGCTGCAACAATGGGCTCAAGCATATAATGATTATGAGGATGGCACAGAATGAGGCAGTGTGTTTCATTCTGTTGTACAGAGGGGCACTATGAGTTGGAACCAACTCGATGGCACCTAACAGTAATATAGCCTAGAAGTGCAGAAGTGTGCATTCTTTGAAGCTATGGCCAACAGTCATTTCAAGCTAATTGCATTCATCTCATGTCATGTAATTACTATCCTCAGTCTGATGGCCCTGAAGAGCCCCACATATGTATACCTATCCACATAACTTCTTAATAACCAACCTGTACATGCTGTTCCTACCATACATCTGTCAGTTTGTCTTTTTGTAGTGGCTTACCTATTGCTATAACACTGAAGCTATGCTGATACCAGTAGGTTCACCCATGGGGGACAGGTTTCAGTGGAGCTTCCAAACTAAAAAAAGGCCTGGTAATCTACTTCTTAGAATTATCCAATGAAAACCTTATAGATCACAACATAACATTGTCCAACTCACTTGCTTTGGGCACATGATTAGGAGGGATCTTTTGGTTGAGAAGGACATCATGTTTGGGAAAGTAGAGGACCAGCAATGGCAAGCGAGATCCTTGGCAAGATGAATTGGTACATTAGCTGCAACAGTGGACTCCAAAATGCTGGCAATCGTCATGAGGATGATCCAGGACAAAGCAATGTTTCTTTCTTTTGCCCCTAAGGTTGTTATGAATCAGCTTTGACTTGACAGTGTCTATCATCTCTCTTTCTCATCTATCAATCAAGTTTTCAGCTCCATATGCACACTTGCCTACATATCATCCTCACTACTACAATGGCACTCAGGCAAGGTACTGAGTTGGATGCTGTGGAGGATACACTCATCCTTTAAAATAGGAAATTTATTATTAAGTAACCAGTTGCCTTCCAGTCAAACCCTTCTTCCAAGGCACCTCAAGGTGTGTTCAAACTGCAAACTTTTTTGCTAGTAGCCCAGAACTTAACCCTTTGTGCCATCCAGGGACTCCATAATCAGAATAGTCTAGGAATATTCAAAAATTTTGTGTGAAACACCATGAGAGAGCCACAAATAGAAGTTTGTTAGGCACAGGACACCCCCCCC
>NW_006922183.1:697677-713178 GCF_000298275.1 Orycteropus afer afer
CATGAGACAAAGTATATGTGAACTGCTGTATGAAAAGTGAATTTACTCTGTAAATCTTCACCCAAATCCTAATAAAAAAAAAAAAAGAAATGAATCGTGGTGTCTATGGCCTTCCTGCCAGGGCCAAGCCCTCCAGTTTCAAAGTTGAAGAATGGAATAAAGCCCAGGAAGGCTGAGTAACATATGGGCTACCACCATCAGCTGAACTGATGCATCAGATCACTCACTCACTCCTAGAATGGGAAGTGCAGAGTAACATGAAGCAAGCAGAGATGGAGTGAGGGCCAGGCAGCTGGAAATTTACAATGAATCTTGTGAAGTCTGAACTTGTTGCTTGCATTTCTCTCATATGTGTGGTTTGATTTACTTCCAACTGATTGGCAGTGGAGTGTTAGAACCACGTGACCAGTTCTGCAAAGTCCCTTCCTTGAGAGGGCTTATTCTCAGACATTACCTCCTACTTGAAGCTTTCTCCAACCTCACCAGTCAGAAGTGATTTCTTCTCTGGACTCCTCTTGACCTTTGTACACATCCATATTATGGCTGCTTGAGCACATCTTGAAGCTAAGAACATATACTTCTGGCATACGAAACACTAGAATATTTAAACATTACTTCCTGGAAGAAGCCATGACTGGCACCTCCAACTGGGTCAAGTAACCCTGTTACATGCTTTCTTGACACTTAAACATCCCATTCCACAGCACATCACACTTATAATCAAATATTTACTTGTATAATTGCTTATTTCATATCTCCCTTCCCCTGGTGGTCTGAAGTTCATGCAGACTGTGTCTTGTTCATCACTTTAGCCATAGGAGCTGCCACATGGCAGATGCCTAATTATATTACTGGTTGAATGAATGAATAAGTTAACACCTACATGACTGAGATTCATAACAAAAAAAAAAAATCTTTTTTTTAACCTACTGAGAAAATTCATGTATATTGTATGTATTTGAAGTATAAATCTATTGTTTTTATTGTAAATAAATTTTGCTTCATCACCATACTTGAGATAATCTTACTTAAATTAGCTTCAGATTTTCTTCCATAATTTAATTTAAAGTAAGAACTAACACATGTAGAACATTTTACAAATTACAAACAACAACAACAAAAAACTCACTGCCATCGAGTCGATTCCAACTCATAGTGACCCCCATTGGGTTTCCAAAGCAGTAAATCTTTATGAAAGTAGATTTCCCCATCTTTCTTCTGCAGAGTGGTGGGTAGGTTTGAACCACCAATTTCCTGGTCAGCAGTCAAATGCCTTAGGCACTGTGCCACCAGAGCTCCTCTCACAAATTACAAAGTACTTTTTATAAACATTAGCTTCTTTAATCCTTACAAAAATCCCAAGACCGAGGAACCAAGGTTCAAAGAGGCTAAGTGTGTTGCCACACACACATGATGAAGGGCATAAACCATGGTTGCTTTATTCCAAGTATAACACAATTCTTCTTAAGCTAATAAGCACATGAGCTGAGCCCACATTAACAACATTCTCTAAACATAGCATTAATCATTTCAATATTACATTTTAATACAATATGTTAAATATATTTTATGACCAAAGCAAAAACCAAACTCACTGCTGTTGAGTTGATTCTGACTCACATTCACTCTCATTGGGTTTGCAAAGCTATAAATCTTTAGGAAAACAGACTGCCTCATCTTTGTTCCACGAAGCAGCTGGTAGGGTTCAAACCACTGACCTTTTGGTTAGCTGCCAAATGCCTTAACCACTACACCACCAGACCTCCTTAAATATGTACCAAACCAAACTCACTGCCATCGAGTTGATTCTGACTCTTAGCGACCCCTCCTTGGGTTTCTGAGGCAGTATCTCTATGAAAGTAGATTGCCTAGTCTTCCTTCTGAGGAGTGGCTGGTAGGTTTGAACCGCCAGCCTTCTGGTTAGCAGTCAAATGCCTTAGGCATATAATATATATAAATATATATTTTAAATTTTATATATTTTATCTTATATATAAATATATATTAATTTATATATTATGTATGTGTGTATATAATAAGTCAGATATGGCAGGAAGTGGAAAAATAAGAAGCACGTTGGAATTCAGTTACTCTAAAGGATAGTGTTATATTTTATATTTTAACCAGGTGGTTGAAATTAATATGCATTTGAGTCAGTGTGTGTTTCCTTAAGTCAGAGAAGTCTGTTTACTTGTTGAAATCAGTCAGACTTGCCCCTATCAAAATAATGAGAAATTTTATTTTATTTTACTTTTGTAAAAATTGGTACATTTGCTTTCTAAATTATGAAAAAAAAAAAAAATTATCCTTTAGAAAGGAATTACTTTTGAGTAACAAGCCATTGCTTCCTTGAGAATTCATGGTTTTAAAAAAAAAAAAAATCTTTATGAGGGTGGGGCTTGTTTTCTTCCTTTTATAATTGTCATAATCTACCAGAAATAATATATAATTCCATGTAACTCTACGGCTGTCTCACAGATGGATAGTATAAAATGTCTCTGTTTTCCCCAGCCCCAGCCCCAATCCCCTACTTCTGTTGTCTCTACTCCCTCCATATCCCTGTAATTGTCACTTGGAAATGTATATGAGCGTGTGCAGAGAGGTAACAGGGCATGCTCATGTTATCCTGCCCAAGATCTGCACTGTCTTATGTCATAAACAGTAAATCTTTTATGCTGAAAGCCTGTTCATTTTCACACCATTCGCTGGTTCACTAACAGTTGTCCAGATTTTTAAATTCAGCCTCTTACACTAATCCTGCAACTGCTGGTCCAAGACAGGTGCAGGGATCAAACTGGCTCAGTTAAGTAAAACATCTGGTCTGAAAATGATAATAGGCTCTTTTTACTCCTGCAAGCCATAGGAGGAATGTAAAGTTTTCAAATGTTAAATCACATAATTAGTCTCTAGTATTCCCTTAAACATACACATTCTCTCTCAGTCTCTCTCTCTCTCTCTCTCTCTCTCTCTCTCTCTCTCTCTATATATATATATATATTACACATACACATACAAATACACACACACACCAAGCAGTAACTCTTCACTGTTTCTTATATTAAAAAATATCTATAAAGAGAAAAAGTCAAGGAAATATGAAAATCTCACTCCATAACCTTGTATTGGCTCCATCTCTGGGTTTCAACAGGTATTGGTGATGATAATTTCATAAAGACCTAAAGGTATCTCTTTGCAGGAAGCACATCACTGGTTTTGATGACATTTTCAGATGTTATAACTAAGTGAGTTCAAAGCAAATTATAGATGATTCAAGATTAGGAAGATGATGCCTGAGGACTGAGTTATTTGATGAAGGCCCTTATTGCAGAGAATGACAGAGTGTGATAAATTACTAATATTTACACTTTCTTCCAGCTCTAAAATGTGGTCATTTTCTGATCCTATTGATGTGTGGTGGCAGGTATGTTGTCTGGTTCTCAACAGGAAAATACAAGTATCACAAGGATTCCTCATTTTCAGCAAATTTGACAGCACATCCAGAAAATCCACTCTCAGATGATATCCCCTACTGTGTTTTTAGGAAATAAAGACAATTTCTCCATTCATGGCTAGAGCAGCCAAGACAATTTATGCCACCATCATGGCCTAGTGAAGAACAGTGTTTTTATGGGCCCAGGTTGGATATGTTTGGTTGAGGCCCAACCATGAGGGAAAGGTCAGATAAGGAACTAAAACGAAAGAGAACAGTGAGAAGACAGTAAAAGCTGAAAGTAAATTTTTCTATGACTAGGCTTCCTGCCACCCAAAACTGGTACATAATTGTGGGGCCCATTGCAAAATAAAAATGGAAGACCCCTTGTTCAAAAATTATTAAGAATTTCAAGATGGTGATGTTGTTGTTAGGTACTGTCAAGTCATCTCCAGCTCATAGTGACCCTTTGCACAGCAGAAAGAAACACTCCCCAGTCCTGTGCCAGCCTCATGATCCTTGCTACACCTGAGCCCATCGTTGCAGTAACTGGGTCAATCCATCTCATTGTCGGCCTTCCCCTTCTTCGTTGACCCTCTACTTTACCAAGCATGATATCCTTCTCCAGGGAATGGTTAACAATATGACCAAAGTAGGTGAGATGAAGTCTGGCCATTCTTCCTTCCAAGGAGCATTCCGGCTGCACTTCTTCCAGGACAGATTTGTTCATCCTTTTAGCAGACCATGGTACTCTTAGCATTCTTCTCCAACACCACAGCTCAAAAGTATCAACTCTTATTTGGTCTTCCTGATTCATTGCCTAGCTATCACATGCATAAGAGGTGATTGAAAATATCATGGCTTGTGTTAGGAGCTTCTTAGTCTTCAAGGAGACATCTTTGCTCTTCGTCATTTGAAAGAGGTCTTTTGCAGCAGATTTGCCCAATGCAATATGTTGTCTGATATCTTGACTGATGCCTCCATTGGTGTTGATTGGAGAACCAAGTAATATGAAATCCTTGACACCTTCAATCTTTTCTCCATTGTGAAGCTGTTTATTGGACCAGTTGTGAGGATTTTTGTTTTCTTTATATCGAGGAGTAATCCATACTGCAGACTGTAGTCTTTTATCTTCATCAGTAAGTGCTTCAAGTCATCCTCACTTTCAGCAAGCAAGGTTGTGTCATCTGTGTATCACAGGTTATTAATGAGTCTTCCTCCAATCCTGATGTTATGTTCTTCTTTGTATAATCCAGCTTCTTGGATTAGTTGCTCAGCATACAATTTGCATAAGTATGGTGTAAGTATGCTGACACACTCCCTTCTTGATTTTGAACCATGCAGTATCCCCTTTTTCTGTTTGAACAACAGCCTCCTGCTGTATGTACAGGTTCCTCATGAACACAATTGAGTGTTCTGGAATTCCCATTCTTCTCAATGTTATCCATAATTTGTTATGATCCACACAATCGAATGCTTTTGCATAGTCAATAAAACACAAGTAAACATCTTTCTGGTATTCTTTGCTTTGAGCCAAGATCCATCTGATATCAGCAATGTTATCCCCCATTCCACATCCTCTTCTGAATACAGCTTGTATTTCAGTAATATTTTAATTGTGTGTGATATTAATAATATTGTTCAATAATTTCCACCTTCTGTGGGATCACCTTTATTTGGAATGGTTACAAATATGGATCTCTTCCAGTCAGTTGACCAGGTAGCTGTCTTCCAAATTTCTTGGCATAATAGAGTGAGTGCCTCGAGTAGAGCACCTGTTTGTTGAAACATCTCAATCAGTATTCCTTCAATTCCTGGAGTCTTGTTCTTTGCCAATTCCTCAGTTCAGCTTCGACTTCTTAAATACCATTGGTTCTTGATCATATGCCACCTCCTGAAATGGATGAACATTGACCAATTCTTTTTGGTACAGTGACTTTGTGTATTCCTTCCATCTTCTTTTGATGCTTCCTGCATCATTCAATATTTTGCCAATAGGATCTTTCAATATTGCAACTCGAGGTCTAAATTTTTTCCTCAGTTCTTTCAGCTTGAAAAATGCCAAGTGTCTTCTTCCCTTTTGGTTTTTTAACTCCAGGTCTTTGCACATTTCATTATAGTAATTGACTTTGTCTGCTTAAGCTGCTCTTTGAAAAGTTCTGTTCAGCTCTTTTATCTTGTCATTTCTTCCATTTACTTTAGCTGCTCTCCACTCAATGGCAAGTTTCAGAGTCTCTTCTGACATTCTTTTTGGTCTTTTCTTCCTTTCTTGTCTTTTTATTGACCTCTTGCTTTCTTCATGAATGATGTTCTTGATGTCATCCCAGAATTCCTCTGGTTTTTGGTCATCGGAGTTCAATGCATCAAATCTATTCTTTAAATGGTCTTTAAATTCAGGAGGGATATTATCAAGATCATATTTTGGGTCTTGTGGACTTGTGTTAATTGTCCTCAACTTCAGCTTGAATGTGCATATGAGCAGTTGATGGTCTGTTTCACAATCAGTTCCTGGCCTTGTTTTGGCTGAAGATATTGAACTTCTCCATTGCCTCTTGCCACAGATCCAGTCAATCTGATTCCTCTGTATTTCATCTAGTGATGTCCACATGTTTAGTCATCACTTATGTTGTTGAAAAAAGGCATTTGCAATGAATAAGTTGTTTTGCAACATTCTATCATGTGATCTCCAGCATTATTTCTATCTCCAAGGCCATATTTCCTTTGTTTCGAACTTTTGCATTCCAGTCACCAGTGATTATCAACACATTTGATTGAATGTTTGGTCAATTTAGACTATAGAAGCTGGTAGAAATCTTCAATTTCCTCATCTTTGGCTTTGGTGGTTGATGAGTAAATTTGAATAATAGTAGTATTAACTGTTCTTCCTTGTAGGTCTCTGGATATTATCCTATCACTGACAGCACTGTACTTCAGGACAGATCTTGAAACACTGTGATGATGAATGCCACACCATTCTTCTTCAATTTATCATTACCAGCATAGTAGATCATATAGTTGTCTGGTTCAAAATGGCCAAGACCAGTCCATTTCAGCTCACTAATGCCTAGGATATTGATCTTTATGTGTTCCATTTCATTTTTGACAACTTCCAATTTTCCTAGATTCATATTTTCCGTGTTCTAATTATTAATGGATGTTCGCATCTGTTTCTACTCATTTTGAATTGTGCCACATCAGCCAATGAAGATCCTGAAAGCATTACTCCATCCATACCATTAAGTTTGACACTACTCTGAGGAGTCAGCTCTTCCCCAGTCAAATTTTGAGTGTCTTCTGACCTGATGGGCTCATCTTCTGGCACTATGTTGGGCAAGGTTTCAGGGCTATTCATAAAGTTTTCCAGTAATACATCAGACAGTGTTTCACTGCTATTCATAAGGTTTTAACTGGCCAATTGTTTTAGAAGTAGATAACCCTTCCTTCTTCCAAGTCTGTCTAAGCCCTGAAGTCTGCTGAAACCTGCCCACCATGGGTAACCTTCCTGGCATTTTGCAACACTTTGGCATAGCCTCCAGCCTCCTGGCAACACGCAAACCACCATAGGATGACAAACTGACAGAGAAATTTCATCTCCCTTAAGTTGGTCCTAACCCTTCTACACCTGCCTACTTTGGGCCATGGCCTTAAAATAGAGCTGCTTGTAAGCAAAAAGCAGTCCCCAGGTCCCAGCCTGCCTACCTCAGGCCCTGGCCTTAATATGGAGCCACCACCAAGCGAAAAGCGGTCTCTAAGCCCCAGGTCTGCCTACCTCAGGCCCCAACGTTAATATAAATAGTTGGGCAATCTACTTCCGTAGTGATACCAGGAGGAGTTGCTATGAGTCAGATCCAACTCGATGGCAATGAGTTTTTTGTTTTTGTTTTTTTTTTTGGTTTAGTAGAGCATTAAACCAAAGTGTGACACTATTCTAAGCACAGGGCCCTGTGCGACTGCATAGGTAGCTTGGCCAGGAAGTCAGCCCTGCTGACACCCACAATCTCTTGGCATATACACTAGATAGTGTACATTTTGAGGTAACGAGAGTGATCTGTTCATCCCTGGATCCCTAATATAATTTAGCACAGTGCCTGCCCCATTTTAGTTCACTGTAAATGTGGAATGAATTAGCTGTAAGAAGGCTAAATTATATTTGTTAAGCAATTAATCAGCCACTTTGGTTGGTAGACGGGAGCATTTTGTAATAGTCTAGGCCAAGTGATCTCTGATCATAGCTCCTGGACTAGCGACTTTAGGATTTTGCAAGAACTTGTAAATTCACTAACTCCACCCTAGATCTACTGAATCAGAAATGCTGAAAGTGAGCCAAAGAATCTATGTTTTAACAAATCCTCAAGATGATTCTGATGAAGTCAAACTTTGAGAACTACTTTTTTAAGCAATAGATAATGGGGACCTTGAATAGGATGGAGATAGAATGATGTATCTCTGATAAAGAATTTGCATTCAAAATATATAAAGAACTTTCAAAACAAAATAAAAAGAAAACAAAGAGTCCAATTCAAAACCCAGTGCCATGGAGTCAATTCTAACCCCTAGCAACCCTATAGGATAAAGTAAAACTACCCCATAGGATTTCCAAAGCTATAAATCTTTATCTAAGCTGACTGCCTCATCTTTTTCCTTTGAAACTGCTGTTAGGTTCAAACTGCCAGCCTTTTGGTTAGCAACTGAATGCTTAACCACTGTACAACCACGGCTCCAAATGGTGGGCAGATAAAGATTTCATTAAAGAAGAGATATGGATGACAAATAAGCATGTTAAAAGATGCTCAACACCATTAGTTATTCAGAAAATGCAATTAAAACACAATTAGATACCACTACACACTTACTGGAGCTCTATTGGTGTAGTGCCTAAGGCATTTGACTCCTAACCACAAGGCTGGTGGTTCAATCCCCCAGCGACTCCTCTGAAGGAAGACTGGGCAATCTCCTTCCATAGAGATATGGCTTCAGAAACCCAAAGAGGGGTCTGTATGAGTAGGGAATCGACTCAACTGCAGTGAGTTTTTTACATACCTACTAAAATGCCTAAATTGTAAAAAACTGATGATACCAAATACTGACGAGAATGCAGAACAACTGAAATGCTTATTCACTGCTGGTGAGAATGCAAAATGGTACAATTACTTTGGAGAAGAGTTGATAGTTTCTTAGAAAGTTAAACATCCATTGATGATAAAACCCAGATATCACACTCCCAAGAGAAATGAAAACACAAGTCCACACAAAGACCTGAATGTGATCCTTTGTAGCAACCTTTTTCATTATTACCCAAAACTACAAATAACCCCATGTCCATAAACTAGTGGAGATGGACAAATTGTGATACAGCCATACAATACAACTCAGCAACATAAAGGAAAAATCTACTGAAATATGTAGCAAAGGTGACTTTCAAAAGCATTTTGCACCAACAAAATCAAATGACCAGGAAAAGGGGAAACTTGTAGACATTAAGCACAGTATTTCGGCCAAACACCACAGGAAAAAAAAATTATGACTCCATGCTACCAAAAGCTGAGGGGGGAGCCTAGACTTCCACTTTCACCAGGCTGCAAGGAGGTGCTCCAAACCACTGCTTAGTGTGTTGGAGAAGGCCAAGTTGGGAACTGTATGATGAGCAAATAGTCTGAGAAGCTGGACTAGATGAAAAAGAAAATGACATGAGGATTGGAGGAAGACTCATTAACCCTGCAATATGCAGATGACACAACCTTACTTACAGAAAGTGAAGAGGACTTGAGGGACTTACTCATGAAGATTAAAGACTACAGCCTTCAGTGCGGGTTACACATCAGCATAAAGAAAACAAAAATCTTCACAACTGGACCAATAACAGCATCATGATAAAGAGAGAAAATATTGAAGTTGTTAACAATTTTACCTTACTCGGATCCACAACCAATGCTCATGGAAGCAGCAGTTAAGAAATCAAATGATGTAGTGCATTGGACAAATGTCCTGAAAAAGACTTCTTCAAAGTGTTTAAAAGCAGAGATATCATTTTGAGGACTAAGGTACACCTGTCCCAAGACATAGAATTTTCATTTGTCTCATATGCATGTGAAAGCTGGACCATGAATAAGGAAGACCGAAGAAGAATTGATGCCTTTAATTATGGTATTGGTGAAGAATATTGAATATACCATGGACTGCCAGAAGAATTAGGAGCTCTGGTGGCATAGTGCCTAAGGCATTTGACTGCTAACCAGGAGGCTGGAGGTTCAAACCCACCAGCCACTCCTCAGAAGGAAGGTTGGACAATCTACTTCCATAGTGATACCATCTCAGAAACCCAAGAAGGGGTCGCTATGAGTTGGTTATGACTCAACAGCAGTGAGTTTGGTTTGGTTTTTGCCAGAAGAATGAAAAAATCTATCTTGGAAGAAGTACTTCCACAATGCTCCTTAGAAGCGAGGATGGTGAGACTTCGACTCATTTACTTGGGACATGTTGTCAGGAGGGGCCAGTCACTAGAGAAAGACATCATGCTTGGTAAAGGGTCAGTGAAATGGAGCAAGATCCTCAAGGAGATAGATTGACACAGCAGCTGCAACCATGGGCTCAAGCATAGCAATGGTCGTGAGCATGGCACGGGGTGGGGGGTAGCTTTCACTGTGTTGTACACAGGGCCTCTATGCGTCAGAACCAACTCCAATGTACCGAACAACAACTTTAAATGAAAGAAGCCTAACACAGAAGGCTGCTTATTCTATGATTTCATCTATTTTTCATTCTGGAAAAAGACAAAATTATAAGGAAATGAATTACTAGATCAATGGTTTCAGGGGGCTCAGGTTTAGAGGAAAGGTATATAGTAAACTTTGTGGCATGATAGAAATATTTTGTAATGTTATGTAGGTGTTGACTACATAACTATAAACACATGTTCAAATTGATCAAAGTGTACATTTAAATGGGGTGAATTTTACTCTATTATACCTCAAAAAAAACTGACTTTCACCTTTTTAACATAAACATATGTTTTATGTTTATGAATAAACATAGAAATGAAATAAACAATATTTAGAATAATTTTATTTTACTTAATTAAAAAAATTTTTTGCTCTCTTCATGAGAATAATCTGATTTAGTATGTTTTGTTAATTTTGAAAACTCTTGAATTAATATTTTGTGATACGGTAATTCAAAGGTCTTTTTGTATATTTGTTTAATTTTCTTCAATACTCTGTTTTTCATGATTGTTGAAATTTATCAGCTCTGCCACTTTTCACTTTTACTTGTATTGTCAGTATCATCTTCACTTCACTTTTTTTTTTTTTTAATTGAGCAGTAGGGTTTTTTTTTTTTTAGGTACTTGTCCATTTTATTTAGTGACAATTCAATGCTACACTCCTTAAATAAACAACTTAGCTACATCAAAATGACCTAAAAGTGAATGATTAAAAGGAAAGTTCTGTCCTTAAGCCCTCCACTTGTGGAACTTCGACCATTCCCTAGGGATACCTAAAGTAAACATACGGACTGTGGGAGGTTGGTGTGTCATTTTGTATGTTAAATACTAGTAGAGTATGTTTAGTTCTTATTTTTAGGTAAAAATTTCACATAGATATAGTGTTTCATTTCTATATCTCAATGGATTTTTGTAAGCACCTGCTGGGTACATACACCTCCACAGTGAAAACCACTACGTTGAACCATAGATAGAAAATAGATACTCTCTAACAAAGGAGCCCCAGTTGTGCAAAGTTTAAGCACTTAGCTGCTAACTGAAAAGTTGGCAGCTGAAACCCAGCCACTGATTCTGCCAAAGAAAGACTCGGTAATATGCTTCTGTAAAGGTTATAGCCAAGAAAACCCTATGGGGGTAGTTCTACTCAGTTACATGGGGTCACTACGAGTTGAAATCGACTCGCCAGCACCAAACATCAACAAGCTACAAGCATGCTATGACTTACTAGGGGGACAATGATGAGTTTGAATGTGATGAGGCTATATTTTGAAATGAAGGGCTTTCTGGACATCAGTTTTTACTTCTGAAGGTTTATTTTTATGAACATTCTTGTAAGGGGATCTAAGGTTTCTGTGTAGATAGATTATGTGTACTTACATCATATCTTTCAAGATTTAGTCCTATCTATTTAGACTTGTCACTACCTGAGTCACAATACCATGATACTACTAAATGACATGTATATTCTGTTCCACAAAATGCACTGAAGCTGCACAACATTCCTAGCCATGAGACAGCAGTAGAATCATAGAATCACCAAACATTTAGAACTGGAACAAATCTTAGGGGTCAGGAGTTTACAGCACTTTGTCATTGTCCATGTCTAGATTGTAAATTATGATTTTGAGGTGAAAGGCCCTTGACTAAGTGAAAGCTCTCAAATAACCCAATCCTCAGACATCATGAAATTTTAAATCTGGAACCATCCATAATCTATAGATTATAATAAGTCAAATAGTATATACATTTCTTTCTTTTCTAGCATTTATTTCCAAGAAATCAGAATATACAGATTTTTCCTCTTTTCAAGGCAAAGGTTGGGGAAGGGGGGGGGGATGGGGGTAGAGAAAGGGAATCCAACCTCTGAGTGTTTTGCATTATTTTAACTGGAATGTTTCAGTTGTGGCACCCTGGGGAAAGCCGGCCTCCAATTTGGAGAGTGTAAAGTATGTTGTGAGCAGTGTAAAGAAAGCAGATGGATTGGCAAGGAAGCCTCTGCTCCCCTCAGCTGTGAGTTTTCACTTAAAAACAAGAAAGAGATCCCAGAAGCAATGGGCCTCTTTGAGATATAATGTTGTTAATCAATTAATTAGTATGTACTTAATGGATTTTAACATATAAATACTGCTTGTTACACATTTTTAACAAATAAGTGTCATTTCTAATGGTAGATATATATATTTTTCAATGTGTATTCACTTTCAAGATAAAAGACAAACTCCTCCTAAGCAACAGTAATATAAGATGAGCACATGTACCACACAACCAGGGTGGCCCTCAAATTTGGTATTCCAACTTTCCTATTATACATCATTTTAATTACCTCATATTATATAACATGTACATAATTCTGAGTTATATTTTTAAAATCTATTTTATTTCATCCATCCACAAATTGCCATTTTGAATGATAACATGATATTCCATTGCATTAACATCCAATGATTTGCCTAATAAGCTCCTTACTTTTGAGTATTTATTATTACTTTTTTATTGTGATGTGGGTTGAATCCTGCTTTCTCAGATTTAGCCCTGGGCAAATACTGTCCTTTTAATTTCATATGGTTTGTTGTTCTAATGAGTGCATACCTTCCTGGTATTATTTTTCACCTTATAGGCATGTCTATCATTTGGTTGAAAGTTGAACCACAGGGGTTGCGGGGTTGCGTTCAGTTCCCAGCTTGAAGAGTGTCTAAGGGCCACAGTCTCGGTTTCATCAGAGCAGTAAGCCTTGTCTCTTTTTATTATTTTGACGTTTGTTCCACATTGTTCTCCCACTCTATCTGGGATCACCTGTTATGATAAACCCTTTCAGAGTGGCCAGAAGTGGGAACTGGGCACCATCTAGTTTTTCAGGTATCAGGGTCAGGGAGATTGGGATTCACGTGGTCCATTAGTTCTTTAGATTAATTGTTTCCTCGTGTCTTTGATTTTCTTCACTCTTCTTTGCTCTGGACAAGGACAGACCAACACCTTAGATGGTTGCTCACGAGCTGAAGCCCTGTGCAACCTGTCTCTATCTACGTATTCACTCACAGATTATTGTTACTGTAGGATGGTGCATGTAATATACTCACCTTCGTTGCCTGTAACTCTTGTGCTCTCGCCTGTGTCTTCCACTGCCTTGATCTTTTTGTGTTGACCTCCCTTATTGTATACTGCCTTTCCCTTCACCCACATTAATATGTGTCTAAACTCTAGTTAGTGATTTACTCTCTGTTCCTATCCCACCTTTGGTAATACTCAAAGAATAATTTTTTCTGTGTGTAAACCTTTCCTTGACTTTTTACAGTAGTGGTCTCGTACAATATTTGTCCTTTTGTGATTGACCAATTTCACTCAGCCTAATATCCTCCAAGTTCATCCACATTATGAAGTGTTGACAGATTCATTGTTATTCTTTAAAGTTGCACAGTATCCCATTGCGTGTATATACCACAGTTTGTCTATACATTCATCTGTTGATGGGCACTTTGGTGGTTTCAATCATTTTTGCTATTGTGCGTAATACTGCAATGAATATGGCTGTGCATATGTATGTTTGTGCCATGGCCTAGCTGTGGGATTGTTGGATTATATGGTATTTTTATTTTCAACTTCTTAAGGAAGTGCCATATCACTTTCTACAGTGGTTCTACCATTTTACAGCCCTACCAGGAGTGTATGAGGGTTCTCGTCTGTCCATACTTTTGCCAGCATTTGTTATTTTCTTTTTTTTTTTAACTTTGGTATTAATTTTGGGGAGAGAAAATATCTTATTTTTATTGTAATTTGCATGTCCCTAATGGCTAATGAGGGAGCTCTGGTAGCATAGTTTAAAGCATTTGACTGCTAACCAGAAGGCTGGTGGTTCAAACCTACCAGCCACTTCTTGGAAGGAAGAGTGGGTAATCTACTTCCTTAGTGATACTGCCTCAGAAACCCAAGAAGGGGTCACTATGAGTCAAATCAGCTCAACCACAGTGAGTTTGTTTTGTTTGTTTGGTTGGTTGGTTGGTAATGGCTAATGATAGCAAGGATTTTTAGGTTGGTGTAGGACTGGGCACTATCTCATTCTGTTGTACATAGGGTCCCTATGAGTTGAAGCCCATTTGACAACATGTAATAACAACAATGGCTAACAATCATGAAGATTTTTTCATGTGTAGTTAACCGCCTGAAGGCGTGAATGTACTCATTGGAAAAGTGTCTGTTAATGTCCTTTGCCCATTTTTTAATTGGATTTTTCTTAGCTGTTAAAATTTTCTATGAATTTTAAAGACTAGTCCCTTGTCTGATATGCCATTACCAAAATTTATTTCCTGTTTGTTAAGCTCACTTTTGAATCTTTTGGGAGAGTCTTTTGATGTGTATAAATATTTTTAGGAGATCCCAGTTGTCTAGTTCGTCTTCTGCTGTTTGTGTGTTTTCAGTTATGTTCAATAGTATACTTGTGCCATATATTAGGGACCCTAAGTTTGCTCCTATTTCTTGTTTGGTGATCTTTATAGTTTTACATTTAGGTCTTTGATCCATCTTGAGTTAGTTTTTTTATATGGTGTGAAATATGTTTCCTTTTCATTTTTTTGCAAATGGATATGGTATTTTGCCAGCACCATTTGTTAAAGAGACTATCTTTTCTCCATTTAATGGGTTTTGGCCTTTTGTCTTAAGGTCAGCTGGCCACAGGTGGATGGACTCACTTCTGGGTTCTCAATTCTGTTTCATTGGTCTATGTGTCTGTCATTGTACAAATACTAGTCTGTTCTGACTACTCTGGTTGTATAGTAGATTTTGAGATCAGAGAATGTGAGGCCTCCTACTTTATTCTTCTTCATTAATAGAACTTTGCTTATCCAGTGTCTCTTTCCTTTCCATATAAAGTTGTTGAGTAGATTTTCCATCTCATTAAAGAATGATGATGGAATCTGGATTGGGATTGCCTTATATCTACAGATTACTTTTGATAGTATTGCCATTTTTACAGTAAGTCTTACTATCAATAAGCATGATATATCCTTCCATTTATGTAGGTATCTTTTGATTTCTTGTAGTAATATTTTGTAGATTTCTTTGTATAGATCTTTTGTGTCACTTGTTAGATTTATTCCTAAGTACTTCATATTTTGAGTGGCTATGGTAAACGTCAGATGCAGGGATCCAAGTGAGGAGAGGGAAATCAGGCATGCCCAAAGCAGCAGGGTGGGAGAGTGGGAGAAAGGGGATTAAAAAAAAGCCAGGAGCCTGGACAGAGGAGCAGTCAGCTGCAGGGATCCAGGTGAGGCGAGGAACTCAGGCATGCCCAAAGCAACAGGGTGGGAGAGCGGGAGTAAGGGGACTAAAAAGCCTAGGAATCTGGACAGAGGAGGAGTCA
>NW_006922183.1:722088-725059 GCF_000298275.1 Orycteropus afer afer
AAGTACCATGGACTGCTGAAAGAACTAACAGATCTGTCCTGGAGAAAGTGCACCCAAAATGCTCCTTGGAAGCGAGAATGGCCAGACTTCGTCTCACCTATTTTGGTCCTGTTGTCAGAAGGGACCATTCCTTGGAGAAGGATTTCATGCTTGCTTGGTAGGTGGAAGATTGACGAAAGAGGGGGAGGCCTTCAACGAGATGGATTGAGACAGTGACTGTGATGATGGGCTCAAGTATAGCAGGGATCGTGGAGCTGGCGCAGGATCAGGCAGTGTTTCATTCTGCTGCACATGGGGTCTCTATGAGTCGGAAACGACTCAACGACACCTAACAACAACACGGTAAACGTATTGTTTTCCTAACTCTTTTTCAGAGTTCTCGATGTTAGTGTAGAGGAATGTGACTGATTTTTCTTGGTCTTGTATCCTATCAGTTTGCTGAATCCTTCTATTAGTTCCAATAATTTTGCTGTTGAGTCTCTAGGATTTTCAACATATAGGATCAATAATTTTGTTTCTTTGCCAATTTGCATGCTTTTTATTTTCCTTTCTTGCCTTGTTGCTCTGGCTAGAACTTCCCATACAGTATTGAATAGGAGTGGTGAAAAGGGCATCCTTGTCTGGTTCCAGTTCACAAGGGGAATGTTTTCAGTCTCTCAGTTGAGAAAAATGCTGGTTGCTGGTTTTATGTATATGCCTTTAATTATGTTGAAGGATTTCCCTCCTATTCCTATTTGGCTGCATGTTTTTATCAAGAATGTGTTTAGGTTTTGTCAAATGCCTTTTCTGCATCAATTAATATGATCATATTGTTCTTTTCCTTTGTTTTACTTTTGTGCTGTATTAACACTGATTGCTTTTCTAATGCTGAATCATCCTAGCATACCCAGTATGAATATCACTTGGTCATGATATATTATATTTTTGTTATGTTGTTGGATTCTATGGCTAGGATTTTGTTGAGAATTTTTGTGCCAATATTCATGAGGGCTATTGGTCTGTAATTTTCATTTTTATTGATATCTTTGCCTTGTTTTAATATCAGGGTTACATTCATTTCACAGAATGAGTTCTGGAATATTCAATTCTTTTTATATTTTCTGGAATAGTTTGAGCATTACTGGTGTCATCTTTTCTCTGAATGTTTGGTAGAATTCTGCAGAGAAGCCATCTCAGCCAAGACTTATTTTGTTGGGAGTTTTTTTTCTTTCTTTCTTTTTTTATAACATGTTCAATTTCTTCTTTTTGATGGGTCTATTCATATTTTCTACCTGGGATTGTGTTAGTTTGGGTAGGTAGTGGGTTTCTAAAAATTTGTCCATTTCTTCTAGGTTTCCAAATTTATTGCAGTACAGTTCTTCATAGTATTCTGTCTTTAAAAAAAGAAAGAAAGGAAAAAAAAAAAAAAAAAAAAACTCACTGCTGTCACGTCGAATCTAACTCATAGCGATCCCTCCTTGAGTTTCTGAGGCAGTATCACAACGGAAGTAGTTTGCCCAACCTTCCTTCTGAGCAGTCGCTGGTGGGTTTGAACCATCATCCTTCTGGTTAGCAGTCAAATGCCTAAATTTTACTAAGTTCTGTTGTGACATCACCTATTTCATTTATTTGTGTTATTTGCAACTTCTCCTTTGTTAAATTTGCCAGTAGTTTGTCAATTTTATTAATCCCTCAAAGAACCAATTTCTAGTCTTTTTGATACTGTCCTTGAATTTTCTGCTTTCTGTTTCATTTATTTCTGCTCAAATATTTATTATTTCCTTTCATCTGGTGACTGTAGACATTTTGCTTTTCTTTTTCTAATTGTTAGAGATGTTGGGTAAAAGTGCTGATTTTTAATGTTTCTTCTTTTTTGATGTGTGTGTTTTTTGCTATAAACTGCCCTCTGTGAACTACTTTTGCTGTGTCCCAAAGATTTTGGTATGCTGTGTTCTCATTCTTGTTTGATTCAAGGAATTTTTTATTTCATTACCCAGTAGTTAGTTTCTAAGCAGGGTGTTATTCAAGTCCAATATATTTGGGTTTTTTGTTTTTGTTTGATCTCCATGTTGATGGATTCTAATTGTTTTGTAGTATTTTTATGTTTTTAAATATATGGAGGCTTCTTTGTGGCCTAACTTATGGTCTATTCTGGAGAATTTTCCATGTGTGTTGGAAAAGAAAGCATATTGTGCTGTTATTGGATGGAGTGTTCTGCATACATCTATGAGGTCTAGTTGGTTGATTGTGTTGTTCATATCTTCTGTCTCTTTGTTAAATTTCTTTCTACTTGTTCTGTCCTGCATTGAATGTTGTATATTTAAGTCTTCTACTATTTATTGTAGAGTTGTCTATTTCTCCTTTCAAATCTGTAAAGTTTGATTTATGTACTTTGGGGCTCTTTCATTGAGTGTGTAGATATTTATTAACTTATGTTCTCTACTTTGATTGACATTATAATCATTATATAATGTCCTTCCTTGTCTCTTTTACAGGCTTTTACCTTAAAATCTATTTTATCAGAAATTAATATTGCCACTCATGCTCTTTTTTGGTTCCAATTTGCTTGATATATATTTTTACATCCTTTGATTTTTCCTTTATTTTTGGCTTTGTGTCTAAAAGGTAACTCTTGTAGACAGCATATTAATGGATCATGTTTTCTTATTCATTCTGCTACTCTGTCATTTTGACTGGTGCATTTAATCCATTTATATTCAACAGAATTATCTTTATATGCGAATTTATTGCTGCCATTTTGGTGGAGTTGCGTGTGTGTGTGTGTGTTCGGTAATGGTTTCTCTGTTCAATATATTTTTCTGTGCTGAGTTCATTTTGTTTATGGATTTTGCTATCATTTCCTTTGTTGCTATTGTTTCAGTGTTTGCTGAGAGTTTATGATTTTCTTCTTTTTTATTTTGGTGAGGTTTACTAATTTACTTTGAGGTAACCCTGTAATTTATTATTACCTTCCCAAGTTTAAAGCATCCAT
>NW_006922183.1:726004-727245 GCF_000298275.1 Orycteropus afer afer
TTTTTTTTCAGTGTTTTTCTTGATTTTCTCTGTGGTTTCCTTGAACTCTCTCAATCTGTTGAAAGCACCTAAAAATAAATGTTTTGAATTCCTTATCAGATAGTTCCAGTAGCATTTATTCCTCTGGAAGATTTTCTGGCCCTTATTTTGGATACTTTTTAAAGCACTGTGTCCTCTGTGTGTGTGTGTGTGTGTGTGCACGTGATTTGAAATTGTCTGTTGTCTTCAAGACACTGATTTTATGTTGGTTTACTCTTCATGATGGGTGAACGGTAAATCTTGAAATGTTCTTGTTAACAATGCATGTGAGTGGCCACCACTCATGTGTCAGTTTGTAATACTGTGGTGGTCACTCACATTCATTGTCAACAAGAACATTTCAAGATTTATCCTGAAGTACAATGCTGTCAGTGATAGCATAATACCCATATATCTACAAGGAAGAACAATTAATACTACTATTTACATAAAAAACCCACCACTAAAATAAAACATGAAGAAATTGATGATTTTTGCCAAATTCTGCAATCTGAAACAGGCCAAACATGCAATCAAGATGTATTGTTTATTACTGGTGATTGGCATGTGGAAGTTCAAACAAAGGAGAAGCATCAGTAGTTGAAAAATATGGCCCTGGAGATTAAAAATGACACCAAAGATCACATGATAGAATTTTTGAAGACCAAGGACTCATTCATTGCACATATCTTTTCCAACAATGTCAATGGTGACTATACATGCACACTTTGCCAGATAGAATACACAGGATTCAAATTGATTACATCTGTGGAAAGACACAGTGGAGAAGCTCAGTATCATCACTCAGAACAAGGCAGGGGCTTACTGTGGAATAGACCAACAATTGCTCATATGCAAGTTAAAGTTGAAGCTGAAACAAATTAAAACACGTGTTCAAGGGTCACAATATGACTTCGATTACATCCCATCTGAATATAGAGACTATCTCAAGAATAGATTTGATGTATTGAACACCAATGACCAAAGACTAGACAAGTTGTGGGGTGACATCAAGGGCATCATACATGATTAAAGCAAAAGGTCATTAAAAAGACAGGAAAAGGAGAAAAGACCAAAATGGATGTCAGAAGAGATTCTGAAACTTGCTATTGAATGGAAAGTAGCTAAAGCAAATAAAAAAAATAATGAAAGAACTGAACAAAAGATTTCAAAGGGTGGCTTGAGAAGGCATGGTAAAGTATTTTAATGAAATGTACAAAGAA
>NW_006922183.1:728935-732858 GCF_000298275.1 Orycteropus afer afer
GTATCCTTTCACCATACTTATTCAATCTATATGCTAAGAAAATAATCCAAGAAACTGGACTATACGAAGAAGAATGTGGCATCAGGATTGGAGGAAGACTCTAACAACCTGCGATATGCAGATGACACAATGTTGTTTGCTGAAAGTGAGGATGACGTGAAGCACTTACATGAAGATTGAAGAATACAGTCTGCAGTATGGATTACACCTCAGTATAAAGAAAACAAAAATCCTCACAACTGGACCTATAATCAGCATCATGATAGATGGAGAAAAGATTGAAGTTGTCAAAGACTTCACATTGCTTAATTCTACAATAGACGCCAACGGAAGCAGCTGTCATGGCATCAAATGATGTACAGCACTGGGCAAATCAGCTGCAAAGGACCTCTTTCAAGTGCTGAAGAGCAAAGATGTCTTCTTGACATCCTTTGTGTGTCTGACACAAGCCATGGTATTTTCAGTCGCATCATATGCATGTGAGAGCTAGGCAATGAATAAGGAAGACTGAAGAGGAATTGATGCTTTTGAGTTATGGTACTAGCAAAGAATTCTGAAGGTACCATGACTGCTAAAATAACTCACAAATTTGTCCTGGAGGAAGTGCAGCCAGAATTCTTCATGGAAGTGAGAATGGCCAGACTTCATCTCACCTACTTTGGTCATGTTATCAGAAGGGACCATTTCCTGGAGAAGGATGTCATGCTTGGTAAGATGGATGGTCAAGGAAAGAGGGGGCCTTCCCCTCAACGAAATGGAATGACACAGTGGCTGTAGCAATGGGCTCAAGTATAGCAAAGATCATGGAGCTGGCACGGGACCGGGAGGTGTTTCGTTCTGCTGTGCATAGGGTCACTATAAGTCAAAGATGACTCGACGACCCCTAACAACACCATCAAAGTTCATGGAAGAAGCAGTCAGATGATCAAATGATGTATCACAGTGTGCAAATCTGCTGCAAAAGACCTTTATAGTCTTTAAGAGCAAAGATGTCACTTTGAAGACTAAGCTGTGCCTGGCCAAAGTCATAGTATTTTCAATGGCCTCATGTGCATGTGAAAGCTGGACAATGAATGAAGAAGATTGCAGAAGAATTGATGCATATGAATTGTGGTGTTGGCAAAGAGTATATAAAATATCATGGGCTGTGAGAAGAGTGAGCAAATCTGTCTTAGAAGTACAGTTGGAATGTCCCTCAGAAGTGAGAATGGCCACACTTCATCTCATGTACTTTGGTCATCTTATCAGAAAGGACCAGTCTCTGGAAAAGGATATCATGCTTGGTAAAGTAGAGGGGCAGTGAAAAATGTGAAGACCTTCAACAAGGTAGATGGACACAGTGGCTGCAACGATGGGCTCAAGCATTGCAATCGTTGTCAGAATGGTGCAGGACTGGGCAACGTTTCCTTCTGTTGTGCATAGATAGGGTCACTATGAGTTGGAACCAACTCAATAGCACTTAACAACAACAAAAACATGTTGATTTGCTTCACCATGATTTTTTGTTTTGTTCTGTTTTACTATATCTGGGGAACAGGACAGACATGTTACTTTGGCCACTAGTTTGGCAGCACTGGGATGCTTGCCACCTGTCTCTGGGTGGATTTGGTAGCAGGTGAGAGCACGCATGTTAGTCTCTGACCCTGATCATGCAGAGCAGCTGAGGACAGGCTGGGTAAGTGTTGGCCACCATTTGTCATTGGTCCAGTGGTGGTGGAGAAGGTGGTTGCACTCACCCAGTAGGTGGGGCAGCATTTGGTTGGGTATGACTGGGTAGGGTCCTTGGCTCCCAACCGGGGAAAAACAGAAACAGAAAAAAAGGGGACAGGGGGGAGAAATAAAAGAAAAATAAAAATGCAACAGGGGGAAAAGGGGATATCTAAGAAAAAAAGGAAAAGAAGAAGAAAAAAAATGTGGCACAGTACTGGCACAAATGGAGCCTCCACACACTACAATGGTGGAAATGTGGCACTTGCTCCATGGGAGCACACATGGCCAAATACCAAGGCTCAGTGGTACACTACTGACCACAGAGGTGGTGGGTGCCAGGTGGATGAAAAGAAGAAAAGGGTGAGAGGAAGTGGAAGAAGAAAAAAAAAAAGGAGGGGAAGAGGGAAGTAGTGAGAAAGGAAAAGGAAAAATGGGTGCAAATGTTAGCTGCTAAACAGCTGCAGCAGGAACACAGAGCTCACTCTGGGGAAGTGCACACCGCCATCTATGAAGGGGTGGGGATGGTTGTGGCTGACTATAGAAGCCAGGGTGCAGGATCAAAAGGAGAAGGAAAAAGAGGAGGTGAATAGAAAGAAACAAAAGTAAAATAAGAGAAAAGCAAGGTGAAGAAGGAAGAGTACTGGGGAAAGTGTCAGCCACCAAACACGGCTGCGCAAGAACACGGCACTTGGCACTCGCTCCTTCAAAGGCACACCTCTAACCAGGGAGGAGCAGGGTGATGTTAATCTGGTGAGCAGCAGGGGAGGGGCTTCCACTTTGAAAATCCAAAAAAGAAAAAGGCCATGGGAAAAGGAAGGAAAAAATAAATAAATAAAGGAGAGAGAAAAAGGAAAAGAAATGGGGAAGATAGAAGAATTAAGTGGAAAGATACGGGGAGGGAGGGAAACAGCTGCATAGCACTGGCAGTGGGGAAACTTTGACCGGCTGCGGTTAGGGGGAGGGCACATGCCACTTGTCACTGGGAAGCTGTGCAAGATAAGGGGGAAGACCCACATCTCTGGTTGCCTGGTCACCCATGGAGGCGTTAGCGTAGCCCTGGGCAAGTGGAGCCTGTTACCTGTTACCTTGGTCCTCCAATCAGAACGTTGCTGACAGTAATTCAAAATAGCAACACTGTGCCAGTTGGTAGTTTACTACTCCTTGTTCACCGTTTTTGTTCAGTTTCTTCCCCTGATTGATATCTGATCTACTTCTTTATACTTTCCTTTGAAGGTCTGGGATCCAGGATTGTCATCCATAGTTTACCCTTGCTTTTTCTAGTCTCTGTTATAGAGGTGTCAAACCCCCTATCTACCTAGCCCACCATCTTGAAACGGCTTACATTTGAGTATTTAGATTATGCCTAGGAAAATGGTTCCCAATTTTAGTGTGAATGAGACTAACCTGGGTGTTTGTTAAAACACAAGTTGTTCATACACGTTTCTGATTCAGCAGGTGGGTCCTGAGAATTTCTTTTTCTAGTAAGTTGCCCAGCCACTCCTCGGAAGGAAGGTTGGGCAATCTTACTTCTGTAGTGATACTGCCTCGGAAACCCAAGGAGGGGTCGCTATGAGTCGGCGCCGACTCGACGGCACATAACAACAACAACAACAGTAAGTTGCCAAGCGATGCAGATGCTACTGGTATGGGGGTCACACTTTTAGAACCACGGATCTAGGAATCTCTGTTGATGTTAACTCAGCAGCTTTTCACAGACTTTATTGCTGTTCTCCACCTGGAAACTATTTCCCAAAGTGAAAAAATATTTATTTCATTTCTTTAATGATGTATTTTGAAATGCATATGAAGAAGGTAGGTTTTGCTTCATTAAATATTGGCCATGTGTTATCCTTGAAGACTGTCTTAAACTTTAGGAATTGGTTCAGCCTTGCAATGAAATGAAAATTTCTGGATATTAAGAAGTAGAAGCTAGTAAAAGGATTTCATAATTCCTATATTTCCTATAAAAACACTAGTATAAGCAGCATTCATATATTCACTTACTGATTTTAGTCCTCTCTTGTGGATAAAATCCTTTAATGTTCCAGTCAGCTCTGGGCTGATAGCTCTGCTGGTGATAGGAAAACCCGAAGGAAGTTTTGGGTTCTCCCAAACATATAGCCAAGTTCTAAGAGGGGAACTTGTTAATTGCTTGACTGTCTACAGGGGAGAGACAGTCTGATTCTTTTTGTTACTGTCTCCTCAGGATAGAT
>NW_006922183.1:733063-739723 GCF_000298275.1 Orycteropus afer afer
TGCCTTAGGCACTACACTACCAGTGCTCCTATGTAAAGAAAGGCAGTATAATTTTTAAACAAGCAGCAGTTTTTATGAAAAATTTACAAGTATGACATGTTTCCCCCCCTTGCTGCAGTATAGAGGCCATCTTTCAGGAAAGGGGTATCTTGGCTATGATTTGCTTTCCATGAATAAGACAAAATATTATCTGATGATGTCAGAGGGTCTCACATCCATTGGAATTTTTCTGGGATCTCTCATTAAACAAGTTGTGAAAATTTTGCAAAAATACTAGTCTTTCATTTGTTTTTTTCAGTCATTTATCACTTTGAGAAGCTTTGGTCTACAATAGTTTTTGAGTTTACTTCACTTTTATGCTTCAAAGATTAGGATATATAGTTAGAAAACATAATTATGATAACAACCCTTCTTTCTATTTTCTCTGGAGAAATGCTGTACATTGTTACTTATCTTTTGTTGTCACACCTGGTATCTATCAGAGTACCTGACTACATCTGGATATTCTCCTAAGACTTCAAATTTTACACTTTCCACACTATACAGGCTGGAGAGTTTGTCTCAATCTTCATGAAACACATTTCACTCTTTCCTAGAAGATCATCATTCTAGAAAAAAACAGAAACAAATCTGTTTCTTTTTCTGTCTCAAATGTTTTCTGGAATAAAGAAGGGCAGGGATTTGACCACCTAGGAATTCATGGAGGTCATGCCTAGAAAAAGAAATGAAAACACTAATTGTGTCTACATATTCTTCAGCTTCCTACCTGGGAACCCAAAGTTGCCAGAGCCACATTCCTTTGTTCTCTCCATAGCTGTTTGATATAGCAAAAGTGAATGATGATAATTAAGCTAGTCCTCACCACTTCTCAGACTATGGTTTCAGAAAATAGTGCATTTCAAGCACTACTTTTTCTTTCTTTCTTTCTTTTAAAAGTAACTTTTTATTGTGATTTGGGTTTTGTAGGGTAAATTGGTTTTCCATTCAACAGTTCATACACATTTTGTTTCATGGCATTGATTGCAATCCCCACAATGTAGCAGCACTCCTCTCACTACCTCCCTGTGGTTACTGTTTCCCATTGTCCTTCCTTCCAATCCTTCTGGCCTTCTGACCTTTATTCTTGGGCAAATGCTGCCTTTTGATCTCTTAATGTTTGATTGTCCTAAGGAGTGCATATCTCCTTGATGTAATTGTTCATCTCATAGGCCTGTCAACTGTTTGGCTGAAAGTTGAGCCACAGGAAGAAGTTCAGTTCCAGGCTTGAAGGATAAGTAAGGGCCATAGTCTTGGGGGTTCCACCAGGACCTTCTATAGTGAGCCCTTTTAAAGTCATTTGCAGTGGTAGCTGGTCACCATCTAGTTCTTCTGATCTCAAGGTCATGGAGGCTGAGGTTCACTGGAGTCCAGGTCCTTGGACTGACTGTTTCCATGCATCTTTGATTTCCTTAACTCTTCTTTGCTCCAGATGAGGAGAGACCAACATACTTTATACTCTAGATGGCATCTCACAAACTTTTAACACCTCAGTGGCTACTCACTAGAGTAGAATATATAGCAGTGCCTTTGTGGACTATAGAATACTGATTGACCTCAATGTCCTCCATGACTACGGTCTTGAGCCCACAGCTCAATGACCCACTCTGTCAAGGTGTTTGGCTATGGGTAAGAAGTTTTCATGACTTTGCCCCATTAGTTCTACTATACACATGGATTTTCTTACAGCACCCACAAATATGTATGTAGAAATATTGTCTGCCAAAACTGTATTTGGCATAGGTATAGTCCTATTCACCTACCCTTACTTGACCATCTTGCCTGTCTACCTATGTATCCACTTGTAGATTGTTATTACTGATAATGAAGGATTGTGTATATAATAGCATGTTCCTTTGTTGTCTGCAACTCTTGTGCACCTTTCTGTGTCTTCCTTCTTCTTAGTGACATTGTGCTGGTAACTCATTTTTTGTATATTGCTTTCCCTTCACCCAAATTAATACATGTCTCTTACCTGCTTAGTACTTTTTCCTCCCCTCTCCACCCTAGTAACCATCAAAGAATGCTTCTTCCCATGTGTAAACCTTTCCTTGACTTTTAATAACAGCAGACTCATACAATATTTGTCCTTGTTTGATTGACTTATCTCAATCAGTATAATGTCCTCAAAGTTCATTCTTGTTATAAGGTGTTTTCTCAAGTTCTTTATTATTCTTTTATGTTGCATAGTTTTCCACTATGTGTGCGTACCCATTTCATCTACTGATGGGCATTTAGGTTGTTTTCATCTCTTTGCTTTTGTGAATAGTGCTGAGATGAACATGGGTGTGGATATATCTGTTCATGTCCTGACTCTCACTTTTTTAAAATATATACCTAGTAGCAGGATTATTGGATCAAATGGTATTTCTATTTCCAACTTTTTTTAAAAAAAAAAATAACTTTTTATTGTGATTTGGGTGAATGTTTACAGAGCAAATTCATTTTTTATCCAACGGTTCATACACATTTTGTTTCATGACATTGATTGCAATCCCCATAATATAACAGCTCTCTTCCCACTTCCTCCCTGTGTCCTTCTTTCCTATGGATTTCTGCCTTCTGAGCTTTCTCCCTGCACAAATGCTGCCCTTGTGATCTCCCATAGTTTAGTAAATCTCCCTGATGTAATTGTTCACCTCATAGGCCTGTGTGTTATTTGGCTGAAAGTTAAGCCACAGGAGTGAGTTCAATTCCAGCCCAAAGGGTGACAAAAGCCATAGTCTCAGGGGTTCCACCAGTCTCTATCTGACCAGTGAGCTTAGTCTCTTTTATGATTTTGAGTTTTGTTCTACATTTTTCTCACCCTCTATCCAGGATCTCCAATTTTGATCCCTTTCTGAGTGGCTGGCCGTGGTAGTCTGGCACCACCTAGTTCTTCTGGTCTCAGGATTATGCAGGCTGAAGTTCCCATGGACCGCTAGTGCCTTGGACTAAGTGTTTCTACAAACATTTGATTTTCTTCATTCTTTGTGTATTTGTGTGTGTGTGTAATTTGCGTGAAAGTTCACAGAGCAAATTCATTTTCCATACAACAGTTCTTACATATTTTGTTTCATGGCATTGACTGCAATCCCCATAATGTAGCAGCTCTCTTCCCACTTCCTCACTTTGGTGACCCTTTCCCTGTGTCTTTCTTTCCTCCCCTCTGAGATATCTATCTCCCTGTGCAAATAGTGCCCTTCTGGTCTCCCAATGTTGATTGTTCTAAGGAGTGTTCACCTTATACACCTGTCTATTGTTTGGCTGGAAACCATGGGAGTGAGTTCAATTCCAAGCCCAAAGAGTGACTAGGGTCCATAGCCTTGAGCTTTCACCTGTCTCTATCAGCCTGTAAGAGTGGTCTTTTTTTTTTTCATATTTTTTTTTAAATGATTTTGAGTTTTGTTCCACATTTTTCTCCCACTTTATCCACGATCTCCTATTTTGATCCATGTAGGTTGTTTCCATCTCTTTGCTATTGTGAATAGTGCTGTGATAAACATGGGTGTGCATATATCTATTTGTATCCTGACTCTCTCTACTTTAGGATATATACCTTGTAGTGGGATTGCTGAATTAAGTGTATTTCTATTTCCAACATTTAAGGAAGTGCCATACCGTTTTCCACATTGGCTGCCCATTGTGCAGTCCCACTAGCAGTATATGAGAGTACCAATCTCCCTACACTCTCACTAGCATTAGTTGTTTTCTGTCTTGTTGAACTTTGCCATTATTGCTGGAGTGAGATGATATCTTCTTCTTGTTTTCATTTGCATCTCTCTAATGGCTAATGATAAGGAGTTCTGGTAGCATAGTGCCTAAGGCATTTGACTGCTAACCACAGGGTTGTTGGTTCACATCCCTCCCCTCCCCTCTTACCCCTCTTGGTAACCAACAAAGAAAATTTCCTTCCACATATGAACCTTTCCTTGACTTTTTACAATAACAGACTAATACAATATTTGTCCTTCTGTGACTGACTTACTTCACTCAGCATAATGTCCTCCAAGTTCATCCACCTTATGCAGTGTTTTGCAGATTCCACGTTATTCTTTAGGGTTCCATAGTATTCCATTGTGTGTATGTACCATAGTTTGGTTATCCATTCTTCAGTTGATAGACATCTAAGTTATTTCTTTCTTTTGGCTATTGTAAATAGTGCTGCGATGAACATGGGTGTGCATATATGTGCTCTTGTCTTGGCTCTCACTTCTTTATGAAATACACCTAGTAATGGAATTGCTGGGTCAAATGGTATTTCTAACTCCAAATTTTAAGGAATCACCATATTGCTTTGCACAGTGGTTGGATCATTTTACAGTCCCACCAACAGTGTATGAGAGTCTCAATCTCTCTGCATCCTCTCCAGCATTTGTTATTTTCTGTCTTGTTGAATTTTGCTACTAGTGCTGGGGCAAGATGGTATCTTGTTGTTTTGATTTGCATCTCTCTAATAGCTAATGATTGTAAGCATTTCTTCATATGTTTGTTGGCCACCTGAATATCCTCCTTGGTGAATTCATGTCTTCTGCTCATTTTTTAATTGGATTATTTGTCTTTTTGTTGTTGAGGTGTTGGAGTTTTCTATAAATTCTAGCGGTAAGTCCCTTGTCAGCTATGTCATTGCCAAATATTTTTTCCCCATCTATAGGTTTTCTTTTGACTCTTTTGGAGAAGTCTTTGGAAACACATAAAAATTCAATTTTTAGAACATCCCATTCATCTAATTTTTCTTCTGCTGTTTGTGCATTGGTTATGGTTGATAGTCTATTTATGCCATATATTGTTGTTGTTGTTATGTGCCATCAAGTTGGACCCAACTCATAGCAACCCCTCCTTGGGTTTCTGAGGAAGTATCACTACAGAAGTAGATTAGGGTCCCTAAATTTGCCCCTAGTTTTTCCTTGAGGAACTTTATGTTTTAGGTTTCACATTTAAGTCTTTGATCCATCTGGAGTTAGTTTTGTGTATAGTGAGAGGTACAGATCTTGTTTCATTTTTCTGCAAGTGGATATCCAATTTTGCCAGCACCACTTGTTAAACAGACAATCTCTTCCCCATTTCATGGATTTCAGCCTTTTTCAAAGATCAGCTGACCATGGGTCAATGCATCTATTTCTGGGTTCACAATCATATTCCATTGGTCTATGTGTCTGTCATTTTACTGATACCAGGCAGTTTTGACTACTGTGGCTGTAAAGTAGCTTTTGAGATCTGGCAGTGTGAGACCTCCTACTTTGCTCTTCTTCAACAGTGCTTTGCTTATCCAAGGTTTTTTTCCTTTCCATATAAAGTTAGTGATTGGTTTTTCCATATCCTTAAAGAATGTTGATGGGATCTGGATTGGGATTGCATTGAATGTATAGATTGCTTTAGGTAGAATTGACATTTTTATAATGTTCAATCTTCCTATCCACAAGCATGGTATGTTCTTCTATTTATGTAGATCTCTTATGGTTTCTTGAATAGTCTTTTATAGTTTTCTTTGTACAAGTCTTTTGTGTCCCTAGTGACGTTTATTCCCAAGTATTTTATTTTTTGGTAGCTATTGTAAATGGTATTGATTTACTTATCTCTTTATCAGCAATCTCTTTGCTGGTGTAGAGGAATCCAACTGATTTTTGGATGTTGATCTTATATTCTGCCACTCTGTAAGTTAGTTCCAGTAGACTTTTTACTGAGTCTCTTCGGTTTTCTAGGTAAAGGATCATATCAGCAAATAGAGATAGTTTGACTTCTTCCTTACCAATTTGGGTGCCTTTGATTTCCCTTTCTTTCCTTATTGCCCTAACTAGGACTTCCAGTACAATGTTGAATAGAAGTGGTGATAGAGGGCATCCTTGTCTGGTTCCTTTTTGGAAAGGGAATGGCTTCAGTCTTTCTCCATTGAGAATAATATTGGCTGTTGGTTTTGCATATATGGCCTTCATTATGTTGAGGAATGTCCCTTCTATTCCTATTTTGCTGAGAGTTTGACCGGGAATGGGTGTTGGATTTTATCAAATGCCTTTTCTGTATCGATTGATATGATCATGTGGTTCTTTTCTTTTGTTTTATTTATGTGGTGGATGACATTGATTGTTTTTCTAATGTTGAACCATTCTTGCATACCTTATATGAGCCCCACTTGGTCATGATGAATGATTTTCTTGATATGTTGTTGGAGTCTATTGGCTAGGATTTTGTTGAAGATTTTTGCATCTGTATTCATGAGGGATATTGGTCTGTAGTTTTCCTTTTGAGTGATGTCTTTGCCTGATTTTGGTATCAAGGTTATACTAGTTTCATAAAATTAATTAAGGAGGATTCCATCCTTTTGTATGTTTTGGAATAGTTTGAGTAGGATTGATATCAATTCTTCTCTGAGTGTGTGGTAGAATTCTCCAGTGAAACCATCTAGGCCAGGAGTTTTTTTAGTTGATAATTTTTTGATGACCTGTTCAATTTCTTCTTTTGTGATGCATCTGTTCAACTTTTCCACCTCACTCTGTGTTAGTTTAGGTAAGTGGTGTGTTTCTAGAAATCTATCCATTTCTTCTAGATTTTCAAATTTGTTGGAGTACAGTTCTTCATAGTATCCTGCTATTATGCTTTTGATTTCAGTTGGTTCTGTTGTGATGTTGCCCATTTCATTTCTTATTC
>NW_006922183.1:739823-740795 GCF_000298275.1 Orycteropus afer afer
TTTGTTTTGATCTTTTTTATGATTGATCCCTTTCCAAAGAAGTATTCAGGTATTTGTCTTCAATCTCATTAATTCTGTCTTCCATTGATTCAATTATACTCCTTTGCCCTTTCACGGTGTTATCTATCTCTGAAAATTTAGTATTAATCTTCTGGATTTCTATCTGTAGATTTTGTATCATATCTAATTTTTCATTTATTTTGTCATTTTGTTCTTGCATTTTCTTCCATAACTTTTCTAGGGTCTTCTCTGTGTTTTCCTTAATGTCGTCAGTGTTTTCCTTGATCTGTCTCTCAGTGCTTTGAAGATACCTAAGTATAATTCTTTTGAATTCCTTATCAGGGAATTCTAATGCTGCTTCTTCTTCAGAGGTGTGTTCTGGGTCTGCCTCCTGTTCCCTGTTTCTACCACTTTATCTTGCTTCTTTGTGTGGACTATCATGGTCTGTTATCTCTGAGATATTGCGAGGGTGTTGTATTTAGATCTGTGTTAATAGTTTATGAAGAGCAATTAAGGGCGAATCAGGCTTTTATTGGTGGTCATTTATCATTGGGCAGTTGGTGGAGAAGGAAGTGGTGACTCTCACTCAGGCTTTCACCTGCAGGAAGTGCAGGTGCAGTTGTGTCATATGGGCACTATTGCTGTCTCCCACTCACTTAGGCAAAAACAACAATAAAATAACCATCATAAAAGTAAAAGCAAATGGACAAAAAACACACCATGTAAACACACAGAAACAATAATCAAAAAAAAAAAAAAAGAAGAAAAAACCCTGCAGTATCTGGGGAGAATGCAATTAGAGAAAAAAGGTAGAGTATAAGAATAATGAAGAAAATAATGTGAAAAATGCAAAAAGAAAAACAAGGAAAGGGGTTAACCATGAGAAAGAAACAAATGGGAACCAGGAACAGGAAAGAGAGAAAAAGCTGAAAACTGGAACCTGGGAAGGGAAGAATAAATAATAATAATAAT
>NW_006922183.1:741010-747214 GCF_000298275.1 Orycteropus afer afer
GTTGGTGTCCAGAATGTCCTTGTGGCTCCTGGCAAGTGGAGCCTCTTCTTAAGTCCCTGGATTCTGGGAGAGCACTGTTGCTTTAAATACCCAAAATGGTCAAACCACTTGTAAACATTCAAAATGGCTGCACCCTCCAGACAAGCAAAAGTCCACAGCTCAGCCTGCTTTCCTCTTCACTGCTTCCCCTTTTATTCACCAGCCACCAGTGCAGTCCCCCATGCAGCCCCTGGCTAGCAGGGCTGATTTTTAGTTCAATTCTTAGGTCCTAACACAACTTGGCAATATCCAAACTGCCTGTACCATTAGGATCGCTGACAGAGTACAGCTCCGTATATATCCTTTTTTGGTGTGTTCATGCAAGTTCTTTTACTAGTTGGAGTTTAGTCCACTACTATATCCTTCCCTTCAAAGCTCAGGGTCCAGGATTATCTTCTGTATCTGTGCTGTTTCCCCTTTTTCTTTGTTGAAGAGGGTCTGTTCAGACTGTCTGCCTATTCCACCATCTTTCTTTCTTCCTTTAATGGCTAATGAGAGTGAGCAATTTTTAGTGTGTTTGTTGGTCACTTGAATATTTTTGTGGTGATGTCTGTTCATGTTTTCTGTCCATTTTTTAATTTGATTGTTTGTCTTTTTGACATTGAGATATTGATGTTTTCTGTAAACTTTCTGTAAACTTGTTGAATACGTAATTGCCAAATAATTTTTCCCATTCTGTAGGTTCTCTTTTTACTCTTTTGGAGAAGTCTTTTGCTGCACATAAGAATTTGCTTTTTAGAATGTCCTAGTCGTCTAGTTTATCTTTTGCTGTTTGTGCATTTTTTGTTATATTTGATAGTCTATTTATGCCATAAATCAGGTTCCTTATATTAGTCCCTATTTTTTCTTTGATGATCTTTGTAGCTTTTATATTTAGATCTTTGATCCATCTTGAGTTAATTTTTGTGTATGGTGTGAGGTATGTATCTTGTTTCATTTTTTCTGAAAATAGTTACCCAGTTTTGGCAGTACCATTTGTTAAAGAGACTGTCTTTTCCCAATTTAATGGATTTCAGCCCTTTGTCAAAGATCAGCTGACCATAGGTGGTTAGATCTATTTCTGAGTTCTCAATTCTGTTTCATTTGTCTATGTGTCTGTCACTTTACCAATACCAGGCTGTTTTGACTACTGTGGCTGTGATATACTACTTTTGATTGGTCACTACTCTCTTTTCTCCTGGTTGGATGATCGGGTTCTACAAGAACTGAGAACCATAAATCTCTCTTACTATTTTATAGATTGTGAGCTACTTCCATTGTTGTTTCAGAAAGGGTGATTATAAATGATGAAATATCAAAGTAGAAATATCCTTGGTATATATAAGTATGAGCTGTAGCTTTTGTGAGAACTTATCACTAAAGTTCTGAGAGAGGTAAGCATGAAAGCCTGAATTCAAGGCCTAAGGAAGTTTTTAATTGCTGAAGGAAAGAGTGCAGTCTGGGTATAGGAAGAGAGAAAAAAAATGGAAAAGAAACAAAAACAGATAAAGTGGAAAGGTAGGAGCAGAAGTAGGAAAATCTAGTGTCATTAGAGCCATGAGAGGAGAGGGCCTCAATAAGATGGTACACTGTATCAAATAGTTCAGTTAATCCATGTCAGATAGGATGACTTCGAAAAGGACCATTGAATTAGGAAACTGGAACACCATTCATGGCTTCTCAGGAAATTTCAATATGAAGGATTCATGAGTGTTCATATAACATTCTCTTCTACATAGACAAGTTGAAAGGAAAGTTACTATTTTTTCAATGAAAGAAAAAAAATTTATATATTCAAAATTTCCTGAAGTAAAAGAAACACAGCCAGAGCTGAGAAAGCCAATTGTTTTAAGATTTGCTCGATCTGCCTCCTCTAGAAAGCCTTCCCTGATACCTCCAGAATCATCAAGTTACCTGTTCACCAAGAGCCCAGTGACATGTCTCACACTGCCCTATAATCACTGACTGACTGCAACGAGCTGCACTGTGTTTTAGAGAGAGGGTTTGGGGCTCTTTTCTTTTGACTGATCTAGTAAAGTGTCTGACCTAGAAGAGAAATATAATAAATATTTATGTAATAAATGTATGAATGAAATGCCTGTGGATTGGAATGGGGTAGGGAGAGGACTTCGATGCTTAATGACACATCCCAATGTGGTTTACTGAAAGCATTTTGAATCATAATATATACACATTGCCAGGATTATTACCTTCACTCAATTTTGATAGGGACTTTTATGAAAGATTTTCATTTTTATTCATTAAAAAATAACTCACACATCAATAAGTGCAAAGGCAGACCAGTCTATTTTCTCCTCTAACTGGCAGCATTCATAGTCACTTTATTGTGTGAAATAGTGTTGTTTCCTTCTTCCTTTATCTTGCTTATGTCTGACCTTCCATTAAAAGTTGCTTAGAAACTGCTTAGCGAATAGTCAAGGGTGATCCTTGCTGACATCTTCCTTTTGTGATTTCTTAGCTATTCTGTCAGTTCATTCCCTTTCCATAGCATTTTTAGGCTTCTTTTCATCTTCTTTCAACAGACAAGACTAAAGCCCAATATATTCCCTCTATTGAAAGGAATGATTTTAAAAAAAGGAAACATCCGCTGTTTCTGGAGCTTTGCTACATACAGGCAGCCTCCATACACCTGCCAGTTAAGAGGGGAGTAGAGTAGCAAAGCTTGCATGGGCTTTTGATTTTTATTAATGGCTTTGCACAGTGTGCTAAGTGAGTCATAAAGCTAAAAAAATTACTGAAAATATAAAGTCTATGTTGCTTACTGAAATTAATGAGACTTGGAGCACATGAGGTGAGAGGCTATGTGGTTTCCTTTCATAAATAACAGAGATTGATCCACATTATCCTGTGAACATAAGCCAAGCTAGAATCTTAAAATAGAATTCTACAATACCCAAGGAATTGCTGCCCCCAGGACTGCAGCAGGCAGGGAAAAAATGCTGCTATATGCTTTCCTCATCTCAACATCTCTATTGGTATAAATGATCAAGTTGAATTGCACACCAAGGACAGCCCTGAAAAGGAATACACTTCAATGCAATCTTTATTAGATGCCTACTATGGGTTAGCTCTGGTAGCATAGTGCCTAAGGCACTTGACTGCTAACCAGAAGGCTGGCAGTTCAAACCCACCAGCCACTCCTCAGAAGGAAGGTTGGGCATTCCTACTTCCGTAGTGATACTGCCTCGGAAACCCAAGGAGGGGTCGCTATGAGTCGGGGCGACTCGATGGCAAATAACAACAACAACAACTATGGGTTAAACAAGCAATGCTTAAGCATTCAGATGCTAACTGAAAGGTCTGTGGTTTGCACCCACCAGTCACTCTGCTGAAGAGAAAAGACCTGACAATCAGCTTCCTTAAAGATTACCAAAAACCCATTGCCATCAAGTCAATTTTGACTCATAATGACTAGGACTAAACTAGGGCATCCAAGGCTGTAATCTTTATGGAAGTAGAATGCCACATTTTTTTCCCACAGAGGAGCTGGTTCAAACTACTTCCCTTTTGACTGGTAGTTGAGCATTTAACCACTACACCACCAGGGCTCCTTCTTAAAGATTACAGCCTGGAAAACCCTGTGAGGCAGTTCTACTCTGTCCTATAGGATCACTATGAGTCAGAATTGACTTGACAGCCACAAAACCACCACTATGGGTTAGATAATGTTCTGGAGTCGAGACAATGGGTTGCAGTGGGGGAGGGGACACAGAATAATAAATAAGAAAGGTGCATTCCAAGCTTTCAAGGAACTTTACAATCATGGGTGGGAGAGGTATATGTTACACAACTCTACAACATGATCTGTGCTGTGCTCATTCTATAAACAAAGTATTACAAGAGTGTTGGGGACAGTGAAATGAATTCTACTTGGAAGGGGAAGAGAAAGTGGATAGAGTTAGGGAACTTCACATAGGCAAGGGATTCAAACTAAGCTTGATTAAATGGAATTCTATTAAGTGAACGATATCGTGGAAACCTGCAAGTGTCTGTGGAAGAACAGAGGGGCAAGCCCACCATTTTCCCTTGTGATTGAAGCATGATAGTGGCACTTCTAATGAATTAGTTGTTGGGATTTGACCCAGGTAGATGAGATGAGATAACTTCTTCCTCACCTGTATTCTTCCTCAGTTGTATTGTGGAACCTGGAAAAATCTCTCAGATTTTATATATATATATATATATATATATATATATATATATATATATATCACTGTCTGACCCTAAAACTAAGACACATAATTTGACTATGATGCTCTTTCAGATGTGTGAGATTATTTTTATGGAAAATTGTAAAGACAATATTAACCAAAAACATGGTACACAGTATCCTCATTGGGAGGATCCTAAAATTCAAAGCAAATCCACTGCCATCTAGTCAGTTCTAACTTATAGCAACCCTACAGGGCAAAGTAGAACTACCCATAGTCTGTCCAAGGCTACAAATCTTTACAGAAGCAGACTGCCTCATCTTTCTCCCATGGAGCCACTGGTGAGTTCAGAGTGCTGACCTTTTGCTTAGGAGCTGAATGCTTTAACCACTATGCAACCAGAGCTTCTTTTGGGAGAGTGCTTAGAAGACATTTATTCCTGATTTTAGTAGTAAGATTGGTTGTGCTTCCCCTGAGCAACTGGGCACTGAATTTAATTTTCTACTTGTTTGCTAATCAGTTTAGTATCAACTCTGTGTGAAATCAGTAGCGACTGCATGTAATTTTTGTGTATACATTGTTGTGATAGTGGCAATCCTGACTGTATCTTACATCTCTATTCTTGCTTGTCCATTTCTTTCTCATTCATCTTAATTTTATAGAATTTTTAATTTTATCTATCTTTTAAATCTTTTTGAAACAAAAGGATGGAAAGAATGAAAAAGAAAATACATGTTTCTACATTCAATTAAATAATAACCGCACTGGGAAACTGAAGTGATAAAATTACTGGTTTAAGCCCAGCCACTGAGAGACTGTTAAGCAAGAGGATCTCACATTCTTGCTGCTGCTTTGTCATCACCTGAAATATAAGTAAAACTCCAACTCAAGGCAAAAAGCTCATTTGATATGGCAATAATTTTGAATTCCCCTCACACATAGCTGAACTTTAAATAATGAGTCAATTATCAGAACAATCATTTGAAGAGAGTAATTTTCAACAGCTTGCCTAAGGAGATGAGTGAGCTTTGAGATCTCTGTAAAATTTTATCCTGGATGCTCTACTCCATAAAACCAGCGCTGATGAGCCAGTACTCCAACGTTTTTTCAATCACATGTTAATATTCTACTAGGAGCTCTGGTAGCATAGTGCCTAAAGGCACTTGACTACTAACCAGAAGACTGCCAGTTCAAACCCACCAGCCACTCTTAGAAGGAAGATGAGGCAATCTACTTCCATAGTGACACTGCTTCAGAAACCCAAAGAGGGGTCGCTAGGAGTCGGGTCTGACTTGACGGCACATAACAACAACAACAACAATATTCTACTATTTTGTCAAATCAAGGTAATATTGACATTTTTCTTTCTAAAATTAAAAACAAAATTTATATAAATTGGTAAGAACATAGCAGTGCCTAGAATGAAATGATTTTCCCCAAATTCTCATGCCATTGTTTAAAATCCAGCTTTTCCTATATTCATACAAACAAACCAACATTTGCCTGTCAAATCTTTTCTGTTCTCTTTTATTTGCACATATTCAAGATAGCCGCACGTCAAGAAATTGGGGTTTTCTATCATTTCCAGAATCAGATGCTGAAGAGTTTTCTGTGCAGAATAATCCTACATAATCAAGTTGCCAGTGCTTTTAATTTTTTCATTTTCTTGCTGAAAAAGAAAAGAGAGCAAGCATTTATTAAGCACCTACAAAATAGCAGGTGTTTTGCTGAGTGCTTTGTATACATTATCTCTCTTAATCCTCACAGAAACCCTATGAGGAAGGCAGTTTTATCCCCATTTTATAGCTCAGGAAACCCAAGCTCAGGGAGGATAAGTAGCTTGCCCTGGGTCACCCAACCACTGGGTGGATTATGACCTTGGGTCTGTCCTACTGCAAAGCACTTGGTCCTGCCATAAAGCATACCACCTCCCACCTTATAAATAGCTGACAAGACCTTTTCTCTGCTTACTCTGTATTTTCAACTTGTTTATAGGTTTTTTTTTTTTTTTTTT
>NW_006922183.1:747604-748738 GCF_000298275.1 Orycteropus afer afer
CTCATGTCTGTGCTTTGGTGGGATGGCTGGGAAGCTGGGCTTGTCACCTGAAGCATCTACACTAACCTGTAATGGCTTCCAAAGGAGCCAAGAGGATGAGGCAAGGGCAAATAAAAGTGCCACAATGCTGCTGTTTTTAAATCACCTTTTCTTGGTTCAGTATTCATTTGACTGGTGTAAACCTTGTTATTTTTTTCTAGCATTCTGATGTCATGGGTTCTGACACTGTGTGTTTTATTTCCATGTTTCTGTGGGAAGAACTTGAAGTCCTATATCTGGACCTTGGTGCTCCCTATTCTACCAATTAGCTGATGTCACATCGCTACATCAAGTTTTGATGCTTAAAATATCTTTTCTAAGACCTGATAATATGGTGTGTGGTTTAAATTCATCCACTGACAGGCAGGCAGTACTGCAAAAGCTTTTTTGGAGGGGTAGCTTAGTAATGAAAAGTATTAGAACATTCGATCAAACAAGACAAAGACAATATTAAGATTTTAAAATGCTAAATTATAAAAAAAAAAAACAGCTCTTCTTTAGCATAAGGAAATCTGGAAAAGCTAAGTAGAATAAAAACTCATGTAGTTTGAGGAAACAATAAATGAAGCTTTTTGATTCTCATGAAATACCTTGTCTCTTGTGCTAGTTACTTGTTACCACACCCTTTCTCATTATGCCACCAGAACCCCCATAATGTAGAATATGATCGACAAATCAAATATTATCCTAGTATGATTTTTCATGTGTAATTGGAAAAAATGTTAATTACTGTCTTAGTTAGAGTCTCTAGAGAAGCAAAACAATTGAGAAGTATGTATGTACATATATATAATATATATGATCTTAGGCTGGGTTCTCTAGAGAAGCAAAACCAGTGAAGTTCATATGTATGTGTGTGTGTGTGTGTATACATATATACATATACAAGGAACTTTGGTGGTGTAGTAGATAAGGCATTTGGCTGCTAACCAGAAGGTCAATGGTTCACACCTACCAAGTACTCTGTGGAAGGAAGATAGGGCAATCTACTTCTGTAAAGATTTATAACTTCAGAAACCCAGTGGGGGTCACTATGAATTAGAATCTACTTGATAACAGTGAGTTTGGTTCATATATATATGTGTGTGTGTGTGT
>NW_006922183.1:752353-754702 GCF_000298275.1 Orycteropus afer afer
AAAAATTCATTGACCCATGTCACTTTAGTTTTGTGTCTTTCACTGTACATAAATTATATTTCAATAAAATAGATTAAAAAAATAAAAATAAAAGTGTATGGTTATGGCAGAAGTTGCTAGCTTTGCACAAAGCTCTCTTTCTCTGCCTGCTCCATCACAAAAGGCTTGAATCTGGGCTATGACTATCTAGATCAGGGGTGGCAGGTTGGTTGTCTGTTGCTGTAAATAATGTTTTACTGAAACATAGTAAATAGACATACCCATTCGTTTACTCTTGTCTATGACTGTATTAACAACCTGCAATATGCAGATGATACAATCTTGCTTGCTGAAAGTGAAGATGACTTGAAACACTTACTGATAAAGATTAAAGAGTAAGATTTAATAATGCTAAATCATTAAAAAAAAAACAGTAAGCTCTTCTTTAGCACAAGGAAATCTGGAAAGACTAATTAGAATAAAAATATACTTCAGTATATACAGTCTGCAGTATGGATTACACCTCAACATAAAGAATGAAAATCCTCACATCTGGACCAATAAGCAACATCATGATAAATGGAGAGAAGATTAAAGTTGTCAAAGATTTCCTATTACTTGATTCCACGATCAACACCAATGGAAGCAGCAGTCAAGAATTCAGATTACCAACTACAATGGACAAATCTGCTGCAAAACACCTCTTTAAAGTGCTGAAGAGCAAAGATGTCTCTTTGAAGACTAAGGTGCACCTAACCCAAGCCATGTTGTTTTCAATTGCCTCATATGCATGTAAAAGCTGGACAATGAATAAGGAAGACCAAAGAAGAGTTGATACTTTTGGCTTGGGGTGTTGGCCAAGGATACTTAAAGTACCATGGACTGCTAGAAGAATGAACAAATCTGTCCTGGAGGAAGTGCAGCCAGAATGCTCCTTGGAAGCGAGAATGGTCAGACTTCGTCTCACCTACTTTGGTCGTGTTGTCAGAAGGGACCATTCCCTGGAGAAGGATATCATGGTTGGTAAAGTAGAGGGTCAGTGAAAAAGGGGAAGACCCTCAACAAGATGGATTGACACAGTGGCTGCAACAATGGGCTCAGGTATAGCAAGGATTGTGAGGCTGGTGCAGGACTGGGCAGTGTTTTGTTCTGTTGTACATAGGGCCGCTGTGAGTGGGAGCCAACTTGATGGCAACTAGCAACAACAACACGACTGCATTCATACTACAAAGACAGAGTTGAGTCTGGTTAACAAAGTCTAAAATATTTACTATTTGGCCCTTTATAGAAAAAGTTACTGATTGCTATTCTGTAGATTTTCCAGTCTTCTCTGTAGTTAAACTTGGCTATAGAACCAATGTCTTACCACTGAGTGAAAGTGGTGTTCCACTTAAGACTAGTTCCTTAGGACAATGGGGAGACTTCCTCTTGCCAGCTGCTACAGGATGACAACCTAGTTTTGACCCAAGCAAGCAAAGACAATGGCCTAAGGGATGGCAGTAAAACAAAATGAAAAGAACCATGGTCCCTAAATGACCATGCGGAGTGGAAAGCTCCACCAATTTGGATCATCCTCCTTGAGTTTTAGCATGAAAAGTAAATAAGCTATCAACTTTAAACTACTGACAGTGTTAGTTCCTTTATTGAAGAAGTCAAGTCATATTCTGAGATAGCCAAACAATTTGAACTGCCAGTAAAATCATTAATACTTAAAAAATATTGATGCATATAGTAGAGCTGACAAGGGGCAAGGTTGTGGTCACTGCTTGGTCACAGCAAGCTATCCAGAGAGACCGAGTAGTTGAACCTGTGGGCCTGGGACCATAGTCGCAGGGGTCATCAAGCTCAATTGGCATAACACACTACACAAAACATTGTTCCACCTCCTACCTTGGCAAGTAGCGACTGGGATATTAAAAAAGCTAGCAAGCTGTCATCTAGATGCAACTATGGGTGTCTCCTCATCCAGAACAAGGAAGAATGAAGAAAACCAAAATTCATGGAAGCAATTAGTCCTAGAGACTGGTATACCATCTGATCTGCAGCCTATATGACTATGAGACCAGAAGAACTAGATGGTACCTGGCTACCACTGCCTTCCACTTAAAAGGGGACCTATGTAGGAGATCCTTGATAGAGAAAGAGAACAGTGTGGAACAAAACTCAAAATCATTGGAGGAAAAAAAAAGGGGGGGACCAAGTTTGCTGGTCCAATAGAGTCGGATGGAACCACTGAGACTATGGCGCCTAGCTGCCCTTCGGGTCTGGAATCGAACCCACACCTGTGGTTTCCAGCCAAACAAAAGACAGGCATATGAGTTGAACATTTACCTCAAGTAGATACACTCCTTGGAGAGAACAATCATGGGA
>NW_006922183.1:755177-769543 GCF_000298275.1 Orycteropus afer afer
AAACTGCATTGAAACCTGTGCAACATGTGTAACCCTGCTGGCTTTTGAAACACCTGTGTGGCACAGCTTTAAGCCTCACAGCAATGTGCAAGCCACTACAGTGTGACAAACTGACAGACCAGATCGCCTCCTTTAGCTGTTGGAAAGCTCTCCACCCTCTTTCTCCTTACCCAATTCCTACATGGATCTTTGTCCTCCAGTGTTCCCCCCTTTCCTGCTTCTGGGGGTGGGTTCTGTCTCCTGGCCCTTTACTAGGATCCTGCCGCTTTTGTCTTCTACCACTTTGAAACTGACAAAGTGGGAATTTTCACTCAGTTGCATTTCTTAAAGAGGCTTTTACTGATCAGGTTCACAGACCAGGCTGTTTTAACAGTGGCCCTTCCAGCTGCTTTGTGAAGTAGGCAAAACCAAAATCCAAGGGGAATTGGCTTAGGCATTTACAACTATGTGATCTCATCAGCTTCAATGCTGTCACCCTCAATGTTAGCATTCTTTCCACCATTTCACATGAAATTAAGGAAGGTGTCTCATCCATAGCTAGTTAAAATGATTTTGACAAAAGAAATTAATAATATTTTGATCACTCATGCAACTAACCTTGATCTTTGCCAAGTGCCGGGGGCTGAAATCAGAAGGTCATTTCCATACAGTTGCTGAGATAGCATGCGTCTCATGTTCCCTCTGTGTCTTAGTTTCTTAGTCCTGCTGTAACATAAATGCCACAACTGGGTGGCTTTAATAAACAGAATTTTATTTCCTCATAGTTTAGGAGACTTTACATCTGAATTCAGGGATTGGCTCTAAAGGAAGGCAGGCCCTCTCTCTCTCTCAGTTTCTCTTCCTTAGAGTCTTGGTGATCTCCATGTGGCATCAATCTTTCTCCATTTGTGCTTGCATCTCTGCCTAATCTGCTCTTTTTATATCTCAAAAGTGACTGATTTAAGACACACCCTGCACAGATATCTTCTCCTTAACATAAAGAAGAAAGTTCTTTTCCCAAATGGGATTACTTCTATAGGTATAGGGGCTTAAGATTTACAACACATATTTTTTTTGGAGGGGGAAGGGCACAATTCAACCCATAACACTTTGTTTCTGTAAATTTTTTACTTATAACTATTTGATATATAATTTGCACCCTCTATTTCCCATTCCTGGTTTGCTGTATTTTTCTTTGTGGGGACTGAAAAAACATCAGTGTGATAGATGTATAAATAAGTCCCAGGAAATCCACTATCTAATATAAATGGTTAATCAGCAATTAAGATCCAAATGGAACTAAGAAGCTTTGCTAGGTAAGTCATTAAGAGCCTGCATATCCTCATATTATATAGATGTTATTCTTTATGCCTTTATTCTTGTTCATCATTTCTTTGAATGCCAAATTTAGGCATCCTTCCTAATTAATGATCTTTTCAAGACATTTTCAGAAGCCACTGGATTTTGATTAGCCCACAAAGAACCGTTTTCTCTCCTGGGCACATAGTTCTCTGTCTCCTTAGCAGTTAATTGAGTAGTAGAATAATGGTTTTCTTACATGGAGGCTTGCAGGCTGCACAGAGAGGTTGATGCCTCTTTAGTCTCTGGGAACTTTAGTGACATTCAATAATGCTTGGTAAATTTAAGCCCAGAATTAGAAACCAAATTGATGTATTTGGACATATCTCAACCTGATATTTCCTGAGCAGCTGGCTCAGTGAAAGGACATGGGTGCTTTTCTTCTGGGTGAATCTTTCATTGCACTTCTATTCCTATAGCTCACTTCTGCATAGAAAGAGCAAGAAATAGCTTCTTACTATTCTTATTCCAGAAATTAGATATTTTAAAGGCCAAACTTTCCTTTGCAAAATATAGTACCTACAAGGGTTCCCAAGTGCTCACCAAGAATTGGAGGTTATCTATTTGTCTCTTTCCCTAACCAATCATGGCCAAAATCATTATTATTTCCCTATCTTTCAAGCAGAGTAAAAGGACCATCAGTCAAAAGTTCCCCCTTTATTAGTATAGAAAACTATTTTTGTTGTCTATTCCACCTTATGGGAGCTGTGGTGACATAGTGCCTAAGGCATTTGACTGCTAACCAGAAGGCTGGCGATTCAAACCCACCATCAACTCCTCGGAAGGAAGGTTGGGCAATCTACTTCCGTAGTGATACCGTCTCAGAAACCCAAGGAGGGGTCGCTATGAGTCTGGGCCTGCTCAATTGCACATTACAACACAACAACATTCCACCTTATAAGAAAGTAGACCCCTTAGCCTTGAGCCACATAGAAAAATTAACCTGAAGACAATCTGCATTTCTACAGAAAACGTCCATATCTTTATTTAATAAAAAAAATCACAAAACAACAACTCAAACCATTTGCTGTAGAGTCAATGCTGATTCATGGAGACCTTATGCATACCAGAGTAAAACTGTGTGTTCTCTACGTGGCTTCCAATGGCTGATTTTTCTAAAGTAGATTGCCAGGCTTTTCTTCCAAGGCTCTTCAATCTTCCAACCTTTCAGTTAGCAATAGAGCGTGTTAACTGGGCCACCTAGGGACTTCTAGCTGACTTTCATTGTTGTTGTCATTGTTAGGTGCCATAGAGTTGATTTTGACTAATAGCGACCACATGTGACAGGGTAGAATTGCCCCCTATGAATTTCTTGGCTGTAATCTTTAAGTAAGCAGATTGCAAGGTCTTCCTCCTACAAAGCCCCTGCATGGATGCAGACCACCAACCTTCTGATTAGCAGCTGAGTATGTAACCATTGTCGTTAAGCACCACCAGGGCTCCTTGGCTGATTCTAGGCCTATGGATTTATGACACCCAAGATACAAAAAAAAAAAAAACCTCACTGCTGTCGAGTTGTTTTTCTGACTCATAGCAACCCCTCCTTGGGTTTCTGAGGCAGTATCTCTACAGAAATAGATTGCACAATCTTCCTTCTGAGGAGTGGCTGGTATATTTGAACCACCAGCCTTCTGGTTAGTAGTCAGATGCCTTAGGCACTACACCCCTAGAGACACCCAAGATAGTCATCATGAGTTAGTGGTTTTCTGATTCTCCTGTCACAGCAGCTCCTCATTGGTGTTTTTAATTGACCTGTAAACTAAGGGACTTTTCTTTGTACTGTGGCATACCCAGTTCCCAACATAATACTTTACATTTAATAGGCCCTCAATAAATATTGTTTAATTGAATTGAATACACTGAAACTCTTATTAGTAGTAGTATTTATTTATACGATTAACTAAATGCTGAATGAGTTACTAATATTTAGTCATTATTATTATTATTTTGTTTTTTAATTAAATCTTTTATTAACTAGACTTTCTTCAATAGGTAATTTTACACAATCAATATCTATCCATTTTGAGCACTTATTATGTGTCAGGTAGAGTGGCAGATACTAAACAAAAGTAAAACAACTGATATAAATTTAATGATTTTTTAGACTTCCTCAGTAGTTAAAGTTTTAAGATTAAATCTTGGGTTTCAGAGAAAAAGGCTAGATCCAAGAAGGAATGTAGAGCCCATTGGCCTTGAGTAAAATTTCCCAATTCCATGCCTAGTATATAATGGTTCTGACTTAACACAGAAATGCCTGAGATAGCTCTCTTGTCCATTCTTCCTTAACACAAGGTTACCAAGCAACATCTTCACATAAAACAAAATATGTGGGATCAGACTGTACCTATAACTCCTGAAAAAACTGTAAGATGTAATAATGATGAATTGTGCTATTCACTGATGTTATACAATATAAGAATTTCCTTTTCAAGACATTTCAAGGTGACTCTATCTCTGTATGTTTAAGTCAGTCAACTCATCTTTGAAATACATCTATTCTACCACTGAAATATTGAAACAATATTTATCATTTCTTGGTAGTCTCATACAATATGGTGAGACAATAAAAAAACTAAAGGTCCTTACACAGGCATTTAGAAACAGGTGGAGAGTATAAAAAGAAATAAGTACTGAGAATGACTTCATGTCAAGTATTGTGCAAGGACGGTTTAATTATTTCACTTGATTCTCACAGAAATCCTATGCAATAGGTATTTATCCTGATTGTACTGATGAGGGACAATAGAAATTAAATAGAGTATTTCTCAATAGAATGCTGAAAGAGGAGCCCCCTGGGTTGGAAACACTCAAAATGCACAATGGCTGCAATAGACAATCATACCAACAATCATAAAAAGATGGTACAGCACTAGGCAATGTTTCATTATGTTGTACATGGGGTCACCACAAGTTGGAGCCAACTTGACAGCAACTAACAGCAACAATTTAACCATAGGTTTTTCACTAAGAATTTTATAAAAGAAGCCTTATGAGACATAGCCTGAGTTAAGGTAGTCAACCTTGGCTTGTGAATCCAGGCAAATAAGTCTCTATGATACTGACAAAATCCCTGCTTTGTATACCTTACTTACCAAATCATGCACTGCCAACTTTTCTTCACGTGATGCTTCAACTGTCATGAGATGCTCTCTCTAACCTCAGAGAAGAGAATAATCTCCTAGCAAAATGTCAGCATCACCATCTTGAATGTTGATAGAGTTGATCTGGATAAAGACTGACCAAAGTCAGATTCACAGTAAAAAGAAAGTTCTGCAATAGATCAACAGTTATTTGAAGAAAGCATAGTAATGTTTTAGGAAAAATAGTTCTAACTTCTTTCTCTTGTAATTCAAATTCCCATTGCCATTATGTGTCTTTCATTCAGGTTTCTCTCCTCTCCACAGAGCCTGAGAAAAATAACCTGGTGTTTGTATAAAGTGCTGTTGATTCCTGAGGTAGTTGCTGTTTGACTTATGTGCTCTGTAATGCAACCAGGGAAGCCTTTCCTTGAATCACAGGGAAGTTCATGGTCCTGGACTTGCCTCAGAAGCAAGAGGACCTGTTGTTTGCTGGTCTGCTTCTTTCTGTAACTTTAGAGGGACTGGTAAAAGTTCTCCTAAAAAAAAAAAAAGTCAGTTGCTTGAGGAACTACAAACCATCCTGTCACCAAAGGGCTTGTCAGGGACTGTTCCTTAGAGATGTTCAGAATCTCAGTGGCCCCTGGAATAATGAAGTAAGGAAGAGGTAATGAGAAGGGCAATCTACTTCCATAGAGATACCACCTCAGGAACCCAAGGAAGGGTCGCTGTGAGTCGGAATCAACTCGACAGCAGTGAGGTTTTTTGTTTGTTTGTTTGTTTCTTAATAGCAGTCAGTCCAAATTCAAATAGGGAGTGAGGTAGGGAATGTGATAGTGAAACTGAGCAGACGAGGCTGGTGCTCCATTTCAGCATGTATGCCTTACTAAAGGGGAAACTGATTCCCAGCCCAGCAGATGACAGCCAGACAGGAGTATAAAGTGGCCAGATGACCTTTTTTTTTTTTTTTAAGGGAAATGGAAATTGTTATGTAAAATATTTGTATTTTTAATGTTGATGGTTAATTTAATTTTTTAAACATAGCATGCCAATTACAGCATCTACAGATGGGGTATGCCCAAGAAACTACCTGTTCACCACCTCTAGCCTCAAGGGACAAATAAGAGATACACACAGAAGGAAGAAGTACTCAAGATGTCCAAGGTATTTTCAGATGTCTGAAGATAACAAAAGATCCCTAAGTTTAGGAAGGCCAAGTTCCACTGCAATGTGAGGTACTCTGAACAGAGAGAGAGATTTGAGGATCTTGGAGCCCCAAAAACTCAGCTAGGGACTTAATTTCTGCAATGATAGGAATTATCCATTTCTGTACCAGCCAAAACAGTAGCCACTAGCCATAGGTGATTATTGAGCATTTGATATATACTTAGTATGACTAAGGCATTGAATTTTAAATTTTATTTTAATTCATTTGAATGTAACTAGCCATGTGGCTCAAAAAATACCCAAACTCACTGCCATTGAGTCGATTCCAACTCATAGCAACCCCCATTGGGTTTCTAAGGCTGTAAATCTTGATAGAAATAGATTGCCCCATCTTCCTTCCATGGAGCAGCTGATGAGTTATGAACTGGTGACCTTCTGGTTAGTAGCCAAATGCCTTATCCACTATGCCACCAGAGCTCCTTAGCCATGTGACTAGTGGTTACCATGTTGGCAGCACAGCTGTAAAAGCTCTAAATGAATAGTTCTCAAACTTTAGCATGTATCAGAATCACCTGGAGGGGTTATTCAATTTCAGATTTAATAGGTTTGGAATGGGGGTCGTAGAATTTGAAATTTTAGTATGTTCCCTATGATTCTGATGCTGCAAGTCTGAGGACCACACATTGAGAGCCAGTAAACTGCCACCCCATCTTTCAGATACCCAGGGCAGATTGTGGTCTTGGAGAAAGCAGCACTCATGGATATATGATTGCTGGTTTAAAAAAAAAAAGCAAAATAACAACAAAAATGCACACACACGTATATACATCTATATATATTACTATTTCTGTGCATATTAGGTGGCATTGGGAATTCTGGTTGTATTTTCTCACATATCTAGAGCTTCATCTGGGACAACCAGGAAGATTAAGTTCTGTTCCACAAGACTCATCACTGAATTTCCTAGAATTGCTTTGACTATGCTAGGAAAAAGGAGCCCTGGTGGCATAATGGTTAAGCACTTGGTTGATAACTGAAGAGTAGGCAGTTTGAACCCACCCAGTGACCCTGTGGGAGAAAGACTGGTGATCTGCTTCCATAAAGATTACAGCCAAGAAAACCTCTGTGGGGTAGTTCTACTCCGGCAGATGGTGTCACTGTGTGTTGGAATCAACTTGATGGCTCACAACAGCACCATGCTAGGGAAACAGAGCAGGTGGAGCTCATCAAGCCCGTGATAGATTTCACCCTTTCTTAGAGAAGAAGGTGAAGTTTGCTTTAAAATCAGAACATAGTGCATGCTGCTTGTGTGGCCCTGAGTCTTAGTTCCACTCCAGCAGGAGGCAAAAGAGAAAATCCTGTATCATCACGACTAGACTAGACACCTGGTGAAACCCATATGTCAGGAAACTTGATTAGTTTTCTTCTTGCTATGCGTAGCATTAGCAAAGCCCCTAATTTATCCTAGGAATGTACTGTTGAATATCAGTGCATGTCAATTGCAGCCTCAAGTCCTAGAAAACACATATTTCAGGTGCAGTTAAGAAAAGAGAGGCTCTTAATCCTCCTGTCAACTCTTTTTCTTATTCAAAACTCTAGAAACACCACAAACTGCTATTATAATACACTCAAGGGATTTCAAAGATATGATCTTTATGTTTCAATTCTAATATTATGAATAAACATTCTAAGTGAAGAAGTAACACCTGATTGGCTCCCCTCCTGTGGAGAGAAGGGTGGAATCTTTCGGACTGCCTCCATATTTCTTGGTCAGTCCGGAAATTAACTTCCTTGAAAACTTCAAGGTTTCTCAGTGTTTAGAGGCGTAAAGTATTTTAATCTCATTATATATATTGGATCTCTGGCATCCTGTCCACCTGAAAATTAATCTTTGAACCAGTTTGGACAACTGATTTTCAAGGAAACAGAGTCTAATAAAACACTTCAAAATAAACCCTGATCATAGTTATATTGTATCAATAATTCAGATGATAAATTTTAAGCCTCAACTTTTCATGTAACTGTACCCATACTTGTTAGTAGTCTCCTCCCACACTGACTCTGGGATATGCCCTGTGACTTGCCTCAACCAATGGGGAAGAAGCAAACTTAAGATAACCAGAGACTTTAAAAAGCTCTTGTACAATTCCTATGCTTCTCTCATTCTTTTGCTTTCACCATGATTACTAACCTACTCAGAGGGTGAAGCATGTGGAACAGAGCCAAATCTGCCCAGTTGTCCTGACTGAAGCCCTAGGTATGTGAGAAAATACACCCAGGATTAGATATGCTACCTAGTGGACTTGCTGCAGGCCATAGATTCTTTTCTTTTCTTTTTTCTTCTTCTATGTGTAAACCTTTTCTTAACTTTTTATATTAGGGGTCTCATACAATATTTTTCATTTTGTCATTGACTAATTTCATTCAGCATCACGTCCTCTAGGTTCATCCACGTCAGGAGGTGTCTCACAGATTTGTTGTTGTTCATTTTCATTAAGTCCTATTCCATTGTATGTATGTACCATAGTTTGTTTATCCATTGATAGGCACCTAGTTTCTATCTTTTTGCTATTGTGAATAATGCTTTGATGAACATGAGTGTATAAATATCTGTCTGTGTCTTGGTTCTTCTTTCTCTAAGATATATGCCAAGATTATGTAGTAGTGGGATTGCTAGATCATATGTTATTTCTATTTCCAACTTCTTGACCATACAATTCTTGAGTGAGCTTAGCTGATAGTTCATTCTAGTGGAATTGCCTGTCAGACCTGTAGACCCATGAGAAAGAATACATGGTTGCTGCATTAAGTCGTTAAGTTCTGAGGTGATTTGTTACACAGCCAAAGCTAACTAATACATCATGTTTCCTTATTAGGGTATCAGTTATTATAGTGATATAACATATCTAAGGTAGTGATGTAGAAGGAAAGTTGCTACATTTTATACATTTACATAGTTTGGCTGTCCTTATGTTCATGCAAGCATTTATCATAGAATCCATAAGAGAGTATAAAGAAGGATGAAATTAAAACTCTTACGCTATTCAGATATCAGAAAGTCATCGTCAGTATTAGCAAATTCAATAAAAGTCTCTAAGCAAAGTTAGGCACTATGAATGCTAACCAGAAGGCCGGTGGTTCAAACCCACCAGCCACCCCTCGGAAGGAAGACGGGGCAATCTACTTCCATAGTGATACTGCCTTGGCAACCCAAGGAGGGGTCACTATGAGTCAGGGCCGACTCAAGAGCACATAACAACAACAGCAACAAAGCAAAGTTCGGGTGCCAGATGGAAGCTTGTTTTTACCACATAATCTTAGTCTGGAAGTTTACCCTGAAAAGGGGGGGAAAAAATCTCCATTTGAGATGCACCCTTCCATTCTGTCTGCTGGCTGGCTGTTGCTTCCCATTTTACAACCACTACGCGGCTTCCAGGGGTACAAACTGTCCACTGGCATCAGGCAGGCAGCCTGGTAGTGTCTTACTGGGACCCCTGCTGATGTGCATCTCTGTTCTCTACTCAGCTGTTCCATCCTGCAGCTACAGTTCTAAAGTTACAGGGCAGTTTCTAACTTTGTGCCTGTCCCAAGGCATCAGGACCAAGGCACATGATTTGTAATTTATGAGGACACCCACAGAGCTGTCACTTGCAAGGCAGGTGTTGAGAAAATGGCAAGCAGCTCTAGGAAAGAAAAGGACTCTGATCTCACCCCTGAATAATGGTGGCTAACCTAGTCATGGATAGAAAGCGTTGACATAAGCGAGCTTTAAAAATAAAGCAATGGCTCATCTCACTGAAGGCACTCTGTCTCTATGCAGTTGAATGTAACAAAATTTAAGCAATCTGTGAAAAGTATTAAGTGTGGTATATATTCTGAGGCTGTTTGTATGTTTTTGAGCCATGCTTTGCAATTTAAAAGGAGCTCTGGTAAAGTAGTGGTTAAGGCATTAGGCTGCTAACAAAAGGCTTGGTTGTTCGAACCCACCAGTCACTCCATAGGATAAAAGATGAGACAGTCTGCTTCCGTAAAGATTTTCAGCCTTGGAAACTGTATAGGGCATTTCTACTCTGTCCTCTAGGGTTGCTATGAGTCAGAATCAACTTGATGGGTTTGGGTTTGTTTTTACAATCTGTATTACCAACTTCAGGTACTTGATGGATAAATTAGACAAATCAAATAATCCTACAGGTTGCAAATGATAAATCATCTCCCTGAAAGAAAGGATACAAAATGGAAAACAAAGCAAAAAAATAATAATTGATGCATATATTTTTTCATCCAACTAACATTTTTAAATTTAATAACTAAATAATCTCTGAATATGGACATATACACAATTGCCATCAAATCAATTCTGACTCACAGTGACCCTATACAGAGTAGAATTGCACCATAGGGCTTCTAAGGCTGTAAATCTTTACAGAAGCAAAGTGCCACATCTTTCTCTCATAGAATGGCTGGTGGTTTGAACTGCCTACCTTTCAGTTAGTAACCAAGCACTTACCACTGTGCTACCAAGGCTCCTTTGAAACAATGTTAGCTACTTAATATTTTTGTGTCAATCAACTGAGTTCTGTATCATTGCAACTTGCTTCACACTCCATCTTATGGGTAATATTTCAGAAACTTATACAGGGTAATCTAATATTAAACTGATTTGGATGGAGTGGAAGTCTATATATAAGTAAAAATAGAGTGAACATCTCAAGGCATTTCCTAAGAGCCACAAGGCGCACGTTGCAACTCTGGATGGAAAGAATATCAGCTAGGAAGCAATTTGAGCTGTGAAACCAAATGGCGTCATGATGAACTGGCTCCAAGTTTGAAAAATATTGCTTAGTGATAGGCAGCTCAATTTTCCTTCTTAGGTCTGAGAATTCCTGTGGGATGTCTGTGTTACAATGCAAGTCCAGCCAACTTCACACCATTCAAAAGCCACAATGAACACAAAGACTCAAATATCAGACTGATTACTAGTTTCAATTGGAACTCTCACATTGGGAAGATTAGGATTTGTTTGTTTTCTTTCCGTTGATGAATAAAGATTAAGTTGGCAGGTATTTCTCACCACCACATTCTTAAAATCTTCCCTCCAGATATAAGTTGCATGCTATTGTTGACAGCCTACAGCCTTCTAGACTTCTGTAAGTTGTCTATTAATTAGTATTCAGCTAATCACACAGTGACGTAAACCATTGTGTCCTGCACCCTCCTCCTCCTGCCTCTATCATAAATGATCAGGGCTGAAAAGAACAGTTAAGGAGGTTCTGGACAACCTAAGTCACTGTTTTGGCTCCTAGCCTGGAAAAACTCCTGACAGAAAGCCTGTCTGGTGCTCTTGGCAGAGACCCACAAGATCTAGTAAAATGCCAAAGAGGAGGCATGCTATAAGGCCAAATGGTTGTACCTGGTCATAGGCAGCTTTGGGAAATTATTACCAACATGTTAGGTGATTGCAATACGGGTGTAAAAACACAAACACTGTACTCTGTTGTAGATTTTGGTTTGGTAGTTTCATACAAAGCCCAGTTCCTATTTATTTGGCTGTTTCTAACAAGTGGGATATAAAGCCTTGTGGGATAAAGGGGACATCTTGATTGTCATTTTCTTTTTAAGGATCCAAGCAAACATTAATCTGTACATTAATTTGAGTTACCAGTCACTGGGGTCTCAGTCACTTCTTGGTTAGTTCTTCATTTACACCACACAAGATATTCTCATGGGAAGGTAAAGCATTTAGAGATTCAAAGAGTTCACAAAAGTAGCTGGAAATAATCAAAGATTCCACACCCATTCTCAGCTCAGCAACCATTCATACCACTTGATCTTTGTTATTAAGATCCTCTGAAATTTAGAGTCTTCCATGGTGGCAAGGTCATAAAATCCTCTGAAATTAGTCTTTCATTCATTTACATCATCCCACACACTGGGCTGAATCTGGAAGTCTGCAGATGTTAAGTGGGGATTGGAGGGAGGGATGTGTGTCCAGCACACTCAACTGTTGGAAGATCCCTAAAGATCCATCAGCATGGAAGTATTTTTTAAAGTTCTGAATGTCATCAAGCAACTCTGGTGGTGCAGTCGTTAAGGCATTTGGCTGTTAACCAAAAGGTCTATGGTTTGAACCCACCAGCAGCTCCATGGAAGAAAGATGAGGCAGTCTGCTTCCATAAAGATTACAGCCTTAGAAACGCAATAGGGGTTGCAATGAGTTGGGATGGACTCAATGGCAGTGAGTTTAGTTTTGGTTTGAGTGTCATCAGAATGCGTGTTTGTGAACAAATGTCAGCAGGTTTCAGTTTGAGACATGAAGAGAAGGAGATGGTGGAAGGAGCCAAGGGCCTGGACTAAACCTAAAATCTGTGAGGTCAGCTTTAGGTTAAGTCATGAGAGGATATATTTAAATGGTCTTTTATAACCCATGATATTCATCGGAGATGATGTTAAGGAAATAGCCCAGATTTCTTGATTTGTTGAAATCAGTAGTGAACTGTATGCTATTGAATGACATATATACAGTCTTATGAAAACAAGAACTTGGAAATATCTTTATAATACATTCTAATTAGATGGGGGAAGGAAATGATAAAAAGAAAAAACTTAATGTCACACAGAGTACCATTGCTTATCTTATCATAAACTAATTTTAAAAGAGCTGATGAACTTAGAGGTGAGTTATGTATTTTATTTCTACAAAATGAGAACAGTCCCAAACCTAGTCATCTTTCCCGTGTTGACAAAAGGCTGTCAGAATGCTGCCCAACATTAACAATAAGTAAAAGGCCACACTTAACATGCCCTTTCAAGAAAAAGCTGGCATTTTAGCAACAAATGAGAAAGTAATTGCTTTATGAAAGAAATTCATACTCCAGAAAAAAAACATTTGGAAATGAATGTTTAGAAATATTTCCATCACTAAGTGATTTTGTTGCTGAAAATAATTTTGTCACCTAGCAAAAAACATTTAAAAGGCTTTCCAGTGAAGAGTTAGTCTTTTGAACTGATTTATTAAAAATATAAAAATGCAGTGTCTTCAGCTTAATTTTCATGAAGAACTGATTGACATCTGAGAAGACAGAAATTCACTAGTCAAATTTCAACAAAAGCTTTTGCATAAGCATGGTGTGAGGGCTAAGGTTATGTTTCTACATTACTGGACCATGATTCTTAGTGGTTTGGCAGATATTATGTAATCATCTCCATTTTGTGATCTAATGTAGGTGGCCAATCAGATGAAAGGGAAATTTCCTTGGGAGAGTGGCCTGCATCCAATACATATGAATGTTCTGGCAGAGCTTACTCTTTTTCTTGATCCTGCATCCAACTCATCATTATCTGAACTCTGGTTTATGGGATGTGAGCTAGCAACCTGCCACCTGACCAGTCAATGACTCACATCTGCCATCTGTGAGTCAGGCTGATGTCTGACCCATGGATTTGGAGCTTACTAGCCTTTACAGCTGCATGAGTCATTGTTTTGAAATAAATCTTTCTCTATATATATTTCAATAACCTCATATACATGCAAAAGCTGGACAATGAATAAGGAAAACCAAGGAAGAATTAATGCCTTTGAATTATGGTGTTGACAAAGAATATTAAATATACCATGGACTGCCAGAAGAACAAACAAATCTATCTTGGAAGTAGTACAGCCAGAACATTTGTGGTAGTTAAGTTTGTGTGTCAATTTGGCTGGGCCTGGTTGAGTGGCCGAGCAGCTGGATGTAGTATTCCCTGTGATGAGACTGGTAATCAACTCCATGGTGGAATCTACTGTGAGCAGCTGAGTAGCCACCTTAGGGATATGGTCTGCTTCCTGCATATAAGGAGAAGCCTTGGGGAATGGTCTCTAGCTTATGGTATGCTTGAACCCTGCATGTAGCTGTGTCATTGTTCAGCAGCCTGCCATGCTCTGTCAACCTTGGGACTTTCAATGGACTTAAATTAATGGCCTACTGTGTTATTTGGTAACATCGGGACTGTGCCTTTTTATATGTCAACCTTGGGCTTGTCAGTCTCAGCAGCCAGCAGCTCTCTGAGTGAAGAAAAGCCTCTAGCTTCGTGGGCCGGGACAGGAGGCAGACCTGAAGCCCAAGGTTGAGGGGCTTTCACCCAGCCCTTACAGCCTGGCACTTTGAACTCAGACTTAAAGCCTCCAAACTGTAAGAGAATAAATTCCTGTTTTTAAAAGCCATCCCATTTGTGGGATATTTTGTCAGAGTGGCACTAGGTAGCCAGAACAATGATTCTTAGAAGCAAGAATGGTGAGAGTTTGTTTCATGTACTTTGGACATGTTATCAGGAGAGACCCAACCCTGGAGACATCACACGTTGTAAAGTAGAGAGTCAATGAAAAAGAGGAAAATCTTCAACGAGATAGATTAACACAGTGGCTGCAAAAATGGACTCAAGAATAGCAATGATTATGAGGATGGCTCAGGACTGGGTAGTACTTCATTCTGTTGTACACAAGGTCACTATGACTCAGAACCAACTCTATGGCAGGTAAGAACAATAACAATATATATTTATACATACACACTACACTGGTTTTGCACCTCTAAAGAACCCAGACTAAGACACACGGTATTTAAAGGAATTGGAATGTGAGCATCATAATTTAGTAAATGCAATCAATAGTGCTTCTTCCATGTAGCTTCATGAAGTATATTTTTAGCTATGACAGTTAACTTGGAACCAAACCACTGAAATGTTGTAACACAAAGAGTTAAGGCAGGATTTTGTTTTCAATTAATTTTTATTCATTTAATTTTATTA
>NW_006922183.1:770108-810349 GCF_000298275.1 Orycteropus afer afer
CTGGCAGTTCAAACCCACCAGCAACTCCTCTGAAGGAAGGTTGGGCAATCTACTTCCATAGTGATACATCCTTGGAAAACCAAGGAGAGGTCACTATGAATCCAATCCGACTCAATGGCAGTGCATTTGGTTCTTGGAATATACATAATAGAACAGTGTATATATATATGCATTTTTTAAGAAATATCCAAGTGTTAAGGGTATATGCTCAAAAAAATTATTAGTATGTACAATCAAAAACATTTGGAGTACCTCCATAATTTATTAAATTAGCACCCACACTTGTATGAAAGGTATAGAACAAATATATACCAGTGCAGTGCAGTGAATTACTTAGTATGGGTTTTCTAGCTGTAGTCTTTGTAGTTCCCACCAGATTACTGTACAGAACCATGTAAATGAGGTGTATAAAACGCTGATGTAGGGATTAGTTAGTTTTGTCATCTTCTAGGCTTAAACTGAGCCCTCTAAGAGGCAGAGAGAGGATCCCATTGCCATCAAGAGAGAAGAGCTGGAGATGAAGTGGAGCATGGTCTTGGACCTTAGATCCCTGTGCTGGACCTCCTTAGCTGAGAGATGCCCCAGCAGAAAGGCACCCCAGCAGAGAGACAGCAGTAGTAAAACCAAGAGACACAAGACAGAGCAGCGGACTTACCTGGCCCATGTAGTGAGAAAGGCAGAGGCCAGGCAGAGAGGCTAAGGTCCAGAGAGGCATGTCTGAGGGTACAGGAGAAGGGAGACTGTCCTGATCAAAGAACTGTATCCTGAGCGCATTCTTGAACCTTAATTGTAGACTGTTACTTCCCTAATAAACCCCACAATAGTAAGTATTATCTATAACTTCTGTGTGGCTATTGCAACAATTTATTGAACCCAGCAGAGAAGTAGTAAATGCCATGAGAGGGATTGTTGGTGTCAGAATTGGTAAAAGGCTGGAAGGTGGTGTCATGTCTGGCCTCACAGGAATAAGCCTTGGGCTGCTGAGGGTGATTCAGTCTTCCTCTTGTGAAGTTAGAGGAAGTCAGTAGATGTTGTCTCCATGCCGTTTTTGCAACCAGTAATAAAACTAAAAATGCAAAAAATTCATTTTAACCCTTTGTATTTAGAAGGATCTTTAAACTCAGTCTAGGGGGAAGAAAAGGTATAATGGAAAACAATACTCCCAGGCATAGCAGAAAGTAGAGAAAATTAGCAAAGTGATTTTTCACAAATTTGCATCAGGAGTTTCTAAAATTGTGATACTCTCACCCTGTACTTCAACTTCTGAAACCCTATTTAAAGGAAATAATCTGAAAATAAAAACACCATGATGTCATTTTCCATATTATTTTAACAGTAAAAAGTGAAAATAAAACCAACAGTATGAGACTTTTTCAAAATTAGAATAATGACATAACCTACGTGGTCTCCATTAGATGAAACAGTGCCACTATTATAATGATGTTTATAATTGTAACAAGGGAAAAAATGACAACTTATCCTTGAAAAGAGTAGGATGTAAAATGAACATAACAATGCCTAGGAAATAAGAAAGTACTAAAAGCTTTACGTTAACTGAGTTGCCTTTGGAGTATTTTCATTATTTTCTTTTTTCTCTTATTTCATACAATGAGCATGTAGTTTTTTATAAGAAAGAAAAGTAATTTCTCTTAACCCCAATTTCCAGGCCTGACACTTCGAGGTCAGCCCTATCTATACCACCTGCAGCCCCTGTCACTCTTACACACCTGCTGGAATACCTTCCCTTAGCATCCAGATGGATTTGCCTTCCCCTCCGTCCCTACTCCAGCTCCAAGCTGCTCCGCCACTACCTTCCTGATGCCTATCCACGGCATAGCATCTGCCGGTGGTGATTCTGTGGAAGGTGGAGGCACTGCCAGCTCTCTGGTTGTCATGTTCTCCTCATTTGACTGGGCATTTTCATATGGACTTCATGAAGTAGCTATTTGCCATTTCAACCGAACATTTTTGACTCAGCTTCTTTGATGTGACCTGAAAAACGTCATTGACATGTCTTATTACCAAGTAAGCCTTCAAAGACTTCTTCAACCATCAATGTCAAATGTCTATCACCTGTAGAATGGCCTAGCACATTGTAAGTGCTCAAAAAAAAAAAAAAAATGTTTATATATAGAGTTTTTAAGACCCACACATGGTCTTCTATTAATCTTAACATAATCTTTCGCAGCAGAGAGACCTTTTTGTGACTACCAGGTCTATTTGAAAGATCGTCTTCACTTCCACCAAACATGCAGTTTGAGTACAGGCAGTCCCCAGATTACAAACATCTGGTTTATGGACAATCCTACTTGCCCTGCAATGTTATGTAAATATGCCCTCACTTGGAAAGGATTGAACCAACCTCTACCAAAAACCAAACCCACTGCCATTGTGTCCATACTGACCCATAGTGACTATAAGGGACAGAGTAGGACTGCCCCAAAGGGATTCCAAAGCTGTAAATCTTTATAGACGCAGACTGCCTTGTCTTTCTCCGACAGAGCAGCTGGTGGGTTTGAACTGCTGGCCTTTTGGTTAGCAGCCAAATGCTTTAAGCACTGCACCATCAGAACCCCTAAGCCAACCCCTACTTGAAACAAATTCTTCATCACAAACACGTTCACTTGCTGCACGTGCAACTTTTAAATCATGGAAAGTCTTCAAGCCTTTTCATGCACTACAGTAAGGCTAAATAAGAACCTTATGGTCCAACTTGTCTACAAATTCTTGACACAAGAGCAGATCTCGTTTATAACTGGGGGACTGCCTGTACATTTTAAGAAATACATTAAGAAACTAGATGATGTCTAAAAGAGGATAACAGCAACAAGTCCTGTAAACTCTTTCATCAGAGAAACAGTGAAGGAGCAGAGCATGCTTCGCAGAAGAAGGACTACCTTGGAAAGACTACCCATATTTGCTTATGAAAAAATTGCATAAATACAAAATATAAGAGGGAGAATTACTATTTTTAAAATGAGACACACATAAAGACAATTTTGATCAATCAAGTAACTTGAAATATGCTATATTTATTTTTAGGGAACACTGTTGCACTGTTTGCCCAGCTATATCTGGATTGTTCAGATGACTCATTCCTTTGTTTTTCTTAAGCCAGACAGATTAGGTCCCCTTGTCTAAGCTCCCAGCACAAAATATATTTTCATAACATTTTTCTGATTTGTACTTACTTAATATCTGTCTCCCCCACTATGATTAAGCCCCATAAGTCTGGAAAACGGCTTTTTAATTTGCTACTGACCCTGCAGCCACATCCAGCTCTAGTACATTGTAGGTATTAAGCAAATATTTGCTGAATGAATTTAAAAATAAGTGTGGTATAATCATGCCATAAGATTTTATTTAAGCCTAAACTCTTCTTTCCAATCAATTGCATATCCTTGAGCAAATCACTAACCTCTCCAAGCCCCAGTATTCCCATCAATAAAAGCAGGAGGACTATATCTGCCTTGCTTACCCTGTGTGATGGAGAAGACCAAACAACGAAAGATAAGTGAAAACCCAATCATCACAGATATTATTATATAAACATGGTAGATAAGAAATGAGTCTATCTTGGACATCTTGGTTTGCCTTAGTGCATGGCAAGCTGTGTACATTTAATGAAGTTGTTTACATTCTAAAATGTTTCACCCCAGAAGTGCTCTATTGCTTTTACCTGAATTTATCAGTATATGGTTAGAATGTTTCATTATTTGTTCATTGTCCATCTCCACCATCTAGAACATTAACACCTTGAAGGCAAGGACTCTGGTTCACTGTTGTACCCTAAGTGCCTGCAACAGTGCCTAGTTACGTAGAGTACTCTCAGTGAATACACAGAAAGTGGGTACCATGAAAGATCAGCAATCAAATATCCGCAACCTGCTCTTGGTTGTGTCTGCTGCATTTGTAGGCTGTGAGTCATGGTACTGCTAAAGCAGAGAACACTTCCATGTTCCCAATTGGATCATCATATCAGTTGCTTGTTGTTGTTGTTGTTAGGTGCCATCAAATTGGATTAGACTCATACCAACCTCATATACTACAGAACAAAATATAGCCCAGTCCTGTGCTATCTTCACAATCTTTTTGCTATGCTTCAGACCATCGTTGCAGCCACTGTGTCAATCCACCTCATTGAAGGTCTTCTCCTTTTTCACCAATGCTCTACCAAGCGTGATATCCTTCTCCAGGGACTGGTCCTTTCTGACAACATAACAAAAGTACATGAGACAAAGCGTCTGGCCATTCTTGCTTCTAACAAACATTCCAGCTGTACTTCTTCCAAAACAGATCTGTTCCTTCTTCTGGCAGTCCATGATATGTTCAATATTCTTCACCAACACCACAACTCAAATGCATCAACTCTTCTTTGGTCTTCCTTATTCATTGTCCAGCTTTCACATGCATATGAAGTGATTGAAAATACGATGGCTTGGGTCAGGTGCAGCTTTGTCTTCTCCTTTGCTCCTTAGCACTTCAACAAGATCTTTTGCAGCAGGTTTGCTCAGTGCAATATGTTGTCTGATTTCTTGACTGCTGCTTTCCATGGGTGTTGATTGTGGATTCAAGGAAAACAAAATCCCTAGCAACTTCAATCTTTTCTCCATTTATCATTGCTTTTGAGTTTTCTCTATTTCAGTTGCTCTGAACTTTTTAAATGCTAATTGCATAAGACATCCTTTTACTCAGAGCATGAAGCATGACATTCCTGCAGAGAACGACAGAGCAGGTGTCTTTGCTTTCCTCTAACCTTGTCTACAATGTCTTTCTAGTTCCAGCTCCAATGAGAGCGCTCAACTCTCTTCCAGGCTTCACATCTCTTCTGGAGATGATTCTCTCTAGCTATATTTCAACCACACAGCTGGGTGGCCAAAAACAATACACAGCAGTAGGTTTGGAATGTCTCCTGTTACTGGGAGTCAAAGAGAAAATCAAATTCACTAAATCCTTCTGGAATTCCACAAGGCAGCAATTTTCTTCCTCCTAGCTCTACACCATTTGCTGTCTTTTATGGCTGCAAAATTTAAGCTTTTTAACACCTCTTTCCACTGTGACACTCATGACTTCCACCTAACTTTAAGGAGTACAAGGGAGTTTGGAAAGGGAGAAATAACCTAAACAACATTGAAACAAAATGGTGAAACAATATTTAGTGAAATGTTTTGCTTGTGATATAAGCTTAAATTACCAATCCATTATGGGTTTTTTTTTTTTTTTTTTTTTAATTGTGCTTTGGGTGCAAATTTACAGTGCAAAATTTCATGCACATTTGATTCCACCCCCGATTACCATCCCACCATAACACACTCTCCTCCCTTCCCATCCCTGTGACAACCACCCCTGTCCCTGCCCCATGACCTTAAGTATGCACTCCTGTCTATCCAGCTTTTCCTCCATATGAATGCTTCCCCTTTGGTGCCCCATGGCTGATTGTTCTAAGGGGTATATCTCCCTAGAGGAGATGGGTGTATAGCCCTGCATTGGGTGTTATGCATGTATGTCTTTCTACTGTTGGGCTGAGAACCGATCCTTGGGATTGAATCCAATCCCAGGCCTGAAGGGTAACCCAGGGCTATAGTCCTGGGGGTCCCATCAGACTCCATCCAACCAGTAAATCTGGTCAATTTTGTGTTTTTGAATTATGTTCCATCTTTATCCTCCCCTCTATCCAGGATCTCCAGTTTTATCCCTTCCTGAGTGCCTGGCATTGGTAGCCAGGCACAATCTAGTTCTTATGGTCTCGAGGTCCATCATAACCTTGGACTAATTGTTTCCAAATACCTTTGATTTTCTTCATTCTTCTTTGCTTCGGGAGCTCTGGTAGCGTAGTGCCTAAGGCACTTGACTGCTAACCAGAAAGCTAGCAGTTCAAACCTACCAGCCACTCCTCGGAAGGAAGGTTGGGCAATCTACTTCCACAGTGATATCACCTCAGAAACCCAACAAAGGTCGCTATGAGTCAGGTCTGACTCGATGGCACATAACAACAACAACTTCTTTGCTTCATATGAGAGGAGACCAATAGTTGCATCTTAGATGTCCCCTCAAAAGCTTTTAAGACCCCAGTTCCTACTCACCAAAGTAGGTTGTGGAACAAGATTTTTGTGTACTAACTTGTGCCAATTGAGCTTGGTGTCCTCAATACTATTGTCCTGAGTTAGCAGGCCTGGTGATTCTCCCAAAGTGTTTGGTTGTTTCTGAGAGATTACTCCAACTCTGCCTTCTGTTGCTACTGTAATGAGTGTGGCTAATTTTGTATTGTGAAACTGTTTATTGGACCAGTTATGAGGACTTTTATTTTCTTAATGTGAAGGTGTAATCCATACTGCCGACAGTAGTCTTTAATGTTCGTCAATAAGTGTTTCAAGTCATCCTCACTTTCAGCAAGCAAAGTTGTGCCATCAATGTATTGCAGGTTGTTAACGAGTCTTCCTCTAATCCTGATGCCACATTCTTCTTCATATAATCCGCTTCTCAGATTATTTGCTCAGCATACAAATTGAATAAGAATGGTGAAAGGATACAACCCTGACACATTCTCTTCTTGGTTTTAAACCATGCAGTATCCCCTTGTTCTGTTTGAATGACAGCCTCTTGATCTATGTACAGGTTCCTCATGAATACAGTCAAGTGTTCTGGAATTCCCATTCTTCTCCATGTTATCCATAATTTGTTATGATCCACACAATTGAATAATTTTGCATAGTCAATAAAACATAAGTAAACATCTTTCTGGTATTCTTTGCTTTGAGCCAAGATCCATCTAACATCAGCTATAATATCCTTTATTCCACATCCTCTTCTGAATCCAACTTGCATGTCTGCAAGCTCTCTGTCAATATACTGCTGCAACCGTTTTTGAATTATCTTCAGTAAGATCTAACTTACATGAGAGATTAATGATACTGTTCGATAATTTCCACATTCTGTGGAATCACCTTTCTTTGGAACGGTTACAACATGGATCTCTTCCAGTCAATTGGCCAGGTAGCTGTCTTCCAAATCTCTTGGCAAAACCAAGTGAGTGCCTCTAGTGGGGCATCTGTTTGTTGAAACATCTCAAAGGGTATTCCCTCAATTCCTGGAGCCTTGTTCTTCTCCAATTCCTTCAGTGCAGCTTTGACTTCTTCCTTCAGTACCATTGGTTCTTGATCATATGCCAGCTCCTGAAATGGATAAACATCAACCAATTCTTTTTGGTACAGTGACTCTGTGTATTCCTTCCATCTTCTTTTGATGTTTTCTGCACATTCGATATTTTGCCCATAGAATCTTTCAATATTGCAACTTGAGGCTTAAATTTTTTCCTCTGTTCTTTCAGTTTGAGAAATGCAGAGTGTGTTCTTCCCTTTTGGTTTTCTAACTCCAGGTCTTTGAACATTTCATTATAATAATTGGCTTTGTCTTCTTGAGCTGCTTTTTGAAATCTTGTGTTCAGCTCTTTTATCTCATCATTTCTTCCATTTGCTTTAGCTGCTCTCTACTCAAGAGAAAGTTTCAGAGTCTCTTCTGACATCCATTTTGGTCTTTTCTTCTTTTCTCATCTTTTTAATGACCTCTTGCTTTCTTCAAGGATGATGCTCTTGATGTCATCCCACAGTTCCTCTGGTCATTGGTGTTCAATGCATCAAATCTAAAGATTGAAATTGTCAATGACTTCATATTACTTGGTTCTACAATCAACACCAATGGAAACAGCAGTCAAGACATCAGACGATATATTGCATTAGGCAAATCTGCTGCAAAAGACTTCTTTCAAGTGATAAAGAGCAAAGATATCTCTTTGAAGACTAAGGTGCACCTAACCCAAGCCATGGTATTTTCAGTCATCTCTTATGGATGTGAGAGCTGGACAATGAATAAGGAAGACCAAAGAAGAGTTGATGCTTTTGAGTTGTGGAGTTGGAGAAAATTGTTAAGAGGACCATGAACTGCTAAAAGGACTAACAAATCTGTCCTGAAAGAAAGGTAACTGGATTGCTCCTTGGAAGCGAGAATGGCCAGACTTCATTTCACTTACTTTGGTCATGTTGTTGAAGGAACCATTCCCTAGAGAAGGATATCATACTTGGTAAATTGGAGGGTCAACAAAAAAGGGGAAGGCCCTCAATTAGATGACTTGACACAATGGCTGAAATGATGGGCTAAGGTATAGCAAGGATGGTGAGGCTGGCACAGGACCGAGCAGTGTTTTGTTCTGCTGTGCATAGTGTGTCTATGAGTCAGAAACAACTCAACAGCACCTAACAACAACAACAACAACACTCTTGTGTCACTCATATCTATGTAAGATAATCTTCAGCTAAATCTGTCATTGGTCTAGGATACATTCCTGTTCACTGACACCCACCAGATCCATTATGTTTTAATATGGTTACATTGTATGTCCTTTATTTAGCCGTGTGGTTACTTTAAAAACCTGGGCCCAGACTGTCTGGACAGAACACAGATATCCTTAAACAAATACACTTCTGAATTCAATCCAATCTTTTATCCATTTATTCAGGATTCCGTGTCTACCTCACCTTTCTCCACTCTGACATTTACTCTTTTCCCATCAAGTTTCTTAGGAATGGATTTCCTTTGTATCACAGGGCATTGGTGATTTAAATCACCTGGTCATGATATAGGCTCCTGGGATTAGAGAACATGTTTGAAATGGTTGAGATGCATGATAGTATCACAGTCCAACCACTGACAGACTGAAATGTTTCCTTGTATCTCAGAAGCCTCTAAGCATCTGAGTAAGTGTTACTCAAGGGCCCCCTGATTGTTATTCAGCAGCTGTCCAACCAGAAACAGAAGTCATGCATATACAAAACAATTTGGCTTGTTCAACTTCGTTGTGTGTCCATGGTCTACAAATTTTTTTGTGCTCAAATTGCCACTGGAAGCTTTTTACAAAATTCTTTTGTATTATTTTTTATATATTGACATTACTTCCTTTAACAGTATTCCTATACTAGATTGAAGTCTTGTTTCATCTCCCAGGACACTCAATAGGCCCTTGATCCAAACAGTCTGCTCAATTTCAATTAAAAGAGAGAGAGAGAGACTGTCAAAGTGACATTTTACATGTGTACAGAACAGATTTGTAAGAAGGTTTACAAGTCATAAGTCCTTTTCTGCTTTTATTAATAAAAGCATAAGTTTTCTGGAGATGCAAGAAGCTCAGATTTCACAATCCTGTCTTTCCTCATTAGTTCCACTTACCAAAAAAGTAGATTGTGTCACCACTAAAATGCACTACCCAAGGCCCTCCCTTAATGTTTGTTCAATTCTTTTTGAGATAAATGTTGATATTATATAAATTGTGTTACATTCGGGGAGGAAGAAAGTTTGCATTCATAAAAATTTTCTCATTCAAAGACGGTCAAAAATGTCAATTACCAGACTGCCCACAAATTTCTTGGAGAGAGCATTTATTATTTAATTTTAATGTCTTGACCACACTGGTAATTTTAAGGAAGAGAGAGTTCCCTTTATGTTCACCAGAGAAGAATGGGCAAGACACTACTCTCATGACATCGAGAGAGCAACTGGCCCTGAACAACTTATGGATTAACCACTAAGCTTGCAGTTGCTGCTCGCCTCGGGGTTTTGTTTTTGTTTTTCTTTCTTTTTTTTTTTTTTTTTTTTTTAAGACCCAGGAAGTACTGACATCATTGTGGAAGTGTAGAATTTAATTTCACCAATAAATCAAACTGGGCTCAACCTGTTAGTTACACTGTCACATTTACAGAGTTAGGCAGAGACTAAATGACTCAATGGACTGATAACAAGATATAAAGATTTTCACCTCCATGGCCCTCGTTTTAAAAAGGCCAGACGCAGCACAGTAGACACCAAAGCTGCTCACGTTTCTGGCCAAGACTTTGCAGGACTCATTCATTCTCAGAATCAACCCTGATAAGGATCCACATGGGCAGAACCATGAAGAGAGTAAAGCTAAGAATTGGGGTTTCATAAGCATATAAAGGGCCAAAAGGCATGAGTGTGATCAAAAGAGATGATCAACTAACAGGTGGTAGAGGTTTGGAAGAAAAAAAAAAAAAAAAGCATGGCAGAAAGAATGGTCATCCCCACACTAGAAAGCCCAACTTTGTCTTTTCTTTGACACTAAGAGTCAGTGTTATAGTCTAGAGAGAGGTATAAATAAGATCTAGATAAGGTTGGGCAATCTACTTCTGTAGTGATACTGCCTCTGAAACCCAAGGAGGGGTCGCTATGAGTCAGACCCGACTCGAGAGAAGTGAGTTTGATTTTTGGTTTATATATTTAGATCACATGTTGATCCTATGTTGATGATGCTACTCAACAAAGACCTTTTCTCCTAACTCACTTTGTTTTGGTAGAAACCACAACCTATGAAAGATTTTTGAGATGAGAGAATCACATGGCATATTCCTTTTCTGGGGTTTTTGTAACACATTATCACAAACCAGGAGACTTAAAACAAGAGACATTTATACCCTTACAATTTTAGAGGCTAATTCTGACACCTAATCTGGGGCATCTACGGGCCATGGTTTCTCCAAAGCCTCTATGGAAAGATCCTTCACTGTCAAGGCCAACTTCTGGTACCCCCGGGTTCCTTAGCTTGTGGCAGCGTAATACCCATATCTGTCTCTGTCTTTACCTGGCTGTTCTCTCTCTCTCTCTCCCTGTATTTTTTCTGTCTGTATCTCTTCTCTTTTTATAAGGACACCAGACCGATTGGATTAAGTACCACCCTACTCAGTAGTTAACCCCACGTTACTTACCTAATTGCTTCTACATCAACCCTATTTCCAAGTAAAGCACATCCACAGGTCCCAGGGGTTGAAACTTGAACACATGTTTTTGAGGGACACAATTCAACCCATAACACACATCAAGTGTCATACTTCAGAAAGCTAACTCAGCACTGTGGGAGAGGGATTAGAAAAAGACAAGTTGGAACAATAGAACAATAATGTTTATAGATCTATGCTGTCCAATACAGTAGCCACTAACACATGTAGTTATTTTAATTAAAATTTAAAATTCAGTTTCTCAGTTGCACTAGCCATATTTTAAGGGCCCATTAGCTGCATGAGGCTAATGGCTACCATACTGGACAACTCAGATCATAGAACATGTCTATCACCACAGAGACTTCTGCTAGACAGTGTTGATGTAAAGAGGTCAGGAGGGTTTCCATTCTGGCTAAAGCAGTGGAAAGGGAGAAACAAGAAAAACTAATTTTCATTGGGTGATCAAGATGTGCTTGGTGCTTTACACTTCTTATCTCAGGTGATCATCAAATTGTATCTTACAATACAGTGTAATCCACACATCCATAGATCAGGAACCAGTCTCAGCAAAATTTCTTGCTCAAGAAAAACAGCCAGATAGTGATGGAGACAGGTTACAAATCTAGGCAAGTCTAACTCCAAAACCTCCTACGCACACAGTCACTCTCCTCACAACTCCTGAGAAAAGAACTTTGTAAAAAGAATGCCAGAATGTTACATCAAACTTCCAATTGGAATCCTAAAGCCATTCCATTCCATTTATAGGCTTTCTCTATAGCACCTACTTTTCTGCCTTCCTAAACCTATAACACAAAAAGCACTGCACAAGTCCACTGACATTTAGAATTCTGAAAGGTCCCTCTCAGACTGCAATATGCAATTCCGTTTCTTCTATTCTTCCAAAGCTGCTGTACTGGCTAAGGAAGTCTTGGGTGCTATAACAAATAACCCCTGAAATTCAGTGGTTTATAGAACTGCAACTCTAGGTAGCCAGTCCACAAACTACTTGTTACCACTCTGTAACAAGACAAGGAGCTCTCACTATAAAGTAAAAGAACACACAGCTTCCATCATTGACAAAGCCTTGCTAAGGCTGAACTAACGAGCACCTGAGTGATAAAGCTGATTTACGTTCTAGTGCAGGCTCCTCATTTCATCTCAGACATGGAACTCACGGGTTTTAGACCAGCACTGCCCCCTTGGACCAAACTTTGAATAGCAAGAGTTTGGAGGGGGGGGGGGTGACATTTCAAGGCTATTATTATTTTTCCAAAGACCTGATCCTATGATCACCACTCACACTCTCTCTATAGATCAGAAGCTATTACTCAAGAAATCTCTCAAATTTCCTATTTTGCCTTAAAACCCAAACCATTTAACCTGTTGCACCAAGTCAATTCCCACTCATGGCAACTCCATATGTGTCAGAGTAGAACTGTGCTCCATAGTTTTCAATGGCTGATTTTTCAGAAGTACATCACCAGTCCTTTCTTCCAAGGCTTCTTCTGTGTGGACTTGAACTTCCAACCTTTAGGTTAGCAGCTGAATGCTTAACCATTTGCACCACTCAGGGATTCTGTCCTAAAACTCATCCATCCTTATATAGCTTCTCTTTCGTTCAAAAGCCCTATGGAGCAGTTCTACTCTGTAACACTTGGGGCTGTTATGAGTAGGAATAAACTCAACAGCAATGGGATTTGTTCAAAATAAGAGAGATCCCTGCTCCTTTTTGATAATGATTCATCCTAAGTTCACATTCACCTCCTATTAAACCTATTGTTGTTGTTATTTGCTGTCGAGTCGGACCCAACTCATAGCAACCCCTCCTTGGGTTTCCGAGGTGGTATCACTATGGAAGTAGATTGCCCAACCTTCCTTCTGAATTAAACCTCTAGCAAATTGATTTATTAGTCATTATCTTTTTTCCTTTAATGTGATATTTTTACAACACAAATAGTGGCTAAACATGTGGACTTTGCCAGAGGGAATACACAGGAATCAGATTGACTATATCTGTGGCAAGAGGCAATGGAAAAGCTCAATATCTTCAGCCAAAACCAGGCCAACAGCTGATTGTAGAACAGACCATCAAGTGCTCATATGTAAGTTCAACTTGAAGTTGAAGACAATTAAAACAAGTCCACAAGAGCCAAAAGATGATCTTGAATATATCCCTCCTGAATTTAGAGACCCTCTAAAAAATAGATTTGATGCACTGAACAGCAGTGTCTGAAAACCAGAATTGTGGGATGACATCAAGAACATCATCCATGAAGAAAGCAAGAGGTCATTAAAAAGATGAGAAAAGACCAAAATGGATGACAGAAGAGACTCTGAAGCTTGCCCTTGAGCAGAGAGTAGCTAAAGCAAATGGAAGAAATGACAAGATAAAAGAGCTGAACAGAAGATTTCAAAGAGCAGCTCAAGCAGAAGAAGCCAATTACTATAATGTGCAAAGACCTGGACTTAGAAAACCAAAAGGGAAGAACACGCTTTGCATTTCTCGAGCCGAAAGAACTGAGGAAAAAATTTAAGCCTCAAGTTGCAATATTGAAAGGTTCTATGGGCAAAATATTGAATGATGCAGGAAACATCAAAAGAAGATGGAAGGGATACACAGAGTCCCTGTACCAAAAAGAACTGGTTGATGTTCATCCATTTCAGGAGCTGGCATATGACCAAGAACCAATGGTATTGAAGGAAGAAGTCAAAGCTGCACTGAAGGAATTGGAGAAAAACAAGGCTCCAGGAATTGAGGGAACACCCATTGAGATATTTCAACAAACAGATGCCCCACTAGAGGCACACACTCGGTTTTCCCAAGAGATTTGGAAGACAGCTACTGGCCAACTGACTGGAAGAAATCCATATTTGTAACCATTCCAAAGAAAGTTGATCCCACAGAATGTGGAAATTATCAAACAATATCATTAATCTCTCACATACGTTAGATCTTACTGAAGATAATTAAAAAATGGTGGCAGCAGTATATTGACAAAGAACTTCCAGAAGTGCAAGCTCTGGAAGAGGATTCAGAAGAGGACATGGAATAAGGGATATTATAGCTGCTGTCAGATGGACCTTGGCTCAAGGCAAAGAATACCAGAAAGATATTTACTTGTGTTTTATTGACTATGCAAAGGCATTTGATCATGTGGATCATAACAAATTGTGGATAACATTGAGAAGAATGGTAATTCCTAAACACTTGATTGTACTCATGAGGAACCTCTACATTGACCAGGATGCTGTTGTTCGAACAGAACAAGGGGACACTGCATAGTTTACAGTCAACAAGGGAGTGCATCAGGGCTGTATCCTTTTCCCATACTTATTCAATCTGTATGCTGAGCAAATAATCTGAGAAGCTGGACTACATGAAGAAGAACGTGGCATCAGGATTGGAGGAAGAATCATTAACAACCTGCGATATCGCAGATGACACAACTTTTCTTGCTGAAAGTGAGGATGACTTGAAGCACTTACTGATGAAGATTGAAGACTACAGTCTGCAGAATGGATTACATCTCAGTACAAAGAAAACAAAAATTCTCACCACTGGGCCAGGAAGTAGCATCACTATGGATGGAGAAAGGATTGAGGTTGTCAATTGCTTGGTTCTACAATGACGCCAATGGAAGCAGCAATCAGGACATCAGACGACATATAGCACTGGGCATGTCGTCTGCAAAGGACCCCTTTCAAGTGCTGGGGAGCAAAGATGTCTCCTTGAGGACTAAGTTGTGCCTGACACAAGCCATGATATTTTCAATCACCTCATATGCATGTGAGAGCTGGACAATGAATAAGGAAGACCAAAGAAGAGTTGATGCTTTTAAGCTGTGGTCCTAGAGAAGAATCCTGAAAGTACCATGGACTGCTAAAAGAACTAACAAATCTGTCTTGGAGGAAGTGCAGCTGGAATCCTCCTTGGAGGATAGGATGGCCAGACTTTGTGTCACCTGCTTTGGTCATGTTGTCTGAGGGACCATTTCCTGGAGAAGGATGTCATGCTTGGTAAAGTGGATGGTTGACAAAAGAGGGGAAGGCCCTCAGCAAGATGGATTGGCACAGTGGCTGTGACGATGTGCTCAAGTATAGCAAGGATCATGGAGCTGATGCAGGACTGGGCAGTGTTTTGTTCTGTGCATAAGGTCACTATGAGTCAGACACGACTGGACAGCACCTAACAACAACAACATTATGGGCTAGAATCACAGTGCTAATCACTTTAAATATGTCATTTGTTTGTATTACACCTTGTGAAGCAGACATTATCATTAATCTTATTTGTAGAAGGGAACAATAGGTGCAAAGACTTTTAAGTAACTTCCTCAAGGTGGCACAGCTATTGTGTTTTGAACACAGATCTACAGGACTTTTCACATCTAGTTCTCTCTTGCTTCCTGACCACACCTTCCCTTTTTCTTCTCTCCTTTGCAGGCTCCTGTTGTCCACTGGTGGAGCCCTGCCTCTACATTTTCTCTGTTGGTGACCCAGAGTAGTTGCCTTTAGGGCAGATCTATCAGCAGAACAGTTTCTAGGACTCTGCTTTTAAATTGCAACACTGTCAGTTGGGCTCCCAGTGAGGCACAGCATGTGACCACCTCACAGAAGCGCATTTCAAGAGAAGGAAGGCTGGTTGCACTTGCTCTGGCACTCTTCTGCATAGCCAGGCTGTCAGCCACCCAATGAGTCCCCGCAGGAAAGAGAGGGAAGCAGAGACAGAAGAATGGATATGCCATCCACACCCTGAAAGGAATGCAAAGAGAATAACCTCCAAGACCAAGAAATACGAGAAGCAACGCCAGAAAAAGAAAACGGAAAACCCTGAATACTATCCTAAGAATTTAGGTTTATGAAGAGAACATGCAATTCCCTAACCACACTTAGTAGAGGCTGGCTCACCCCCAGAAAAGGCTGTTGGGTATCAACAGTCCTTTGGGTACTGCATAAAGAATGTTTTTCTCACACACAGCTGCAGCATAGCAAACTTCCAAGGTTTCCCTTGGGCTATTATATAAAATGGACTAATTCTCATGAATGCTCTTAATTCTGAAAAATGTTTGTTTATCTCTCCTTGATAACTTATTTACCTTTTAACAGGTGTCTTGATACCCAAAGGAGTAATGATAGTGAAACTGTCAGGCATCACTGATTGTGTTGTTAGATGCCAGTCAAGTCAGCTCCCACTCAGAGCGACCCTACTACAAAAGAACGAAACCCTGCTTGGTCCTGCGCCCACTTCACAATCCTTGGTATACTTGGATTGCTCCATAATTATTGCATTATTGACTAGAGATATGATATTTGGGAAGCATCAAATCAGGCTGAGTAGACGGCTGTCTTCTTTGCTTAGAGATAAAACCTGGTTTAGAGTCTGATCCAAGTGGTCTTTGATTCCATATCAGATCCATCATCCAGGAACTAAGGTGCACTTCCTTTGTACTTGCACATTCCTCTTCGCACCCAAAGTCTAATCTTCCCACACTCTGGGAGGAAGGAATGGAGACAATACTGCAACAATTTGGCTACTCCCATGGAAGCCATTACGCTCCTGATCCAGAGCTTTGCGGCACCCATTTCCCCCACTTATGTGAAGAGGCTGTCAAAAAGCTTCTCTTAGCAAGGCAGTATTGGGTTACCAACAGCTGGTAACTATTCTCTGCAGCCAGGCACTAGGCTGATGGGAGATTATGGGTTAAATATGTGGCGTTGCCTAGGGGCGGCTGCCCTGCCACTGGGGCCTCCTAGAGACACAATGCTTTTAACTAGAGGATGGTTCTCATGGTGGGAATTACAGAACCTGGCGAGATGACAGGGAGAGATATTTTAGGGCAGGCAGGCTTTCCAGCACCCAAAATAACAACCTGTAGGAGGCTGCCTTTGTGACCCCCCCGCCCAGAAGGTGAAGCCACCCTAGCTCTGTCAGCACGAACCCTTTGAATCATCTCAACACTTTCCATATAAACAAGCATGTTCCTCCCCCATCATCCCTGTCCTTCTCGGGCTTGGGAACTATCTTTAAAATGGACAGTCAAATGAGAATCAGTTATCTTTTTATCTGGATTTCGGCGAGAATGTCAAATGGGTACAACACCTTCCCCTGATCTATAGATCCATAGAAGCTCAATGCTGAGATAGCCTCAGAGATCTGGCTGGAATTCACACTGAGAAGATTTTTCCCACAAATCCCAGCCACCACTAATCTCTTTCTTGAATCACCTCTCCATTTCCCTCAAAATGAGAGACCCGAGAATGATAATCATCCACACACATGATTTTCCCCCAACACTCACTTTCCATTCCTCACAGAGGCTCCAAGGCACAGTGAGTTAGGCTACAGATTCCCTGGATTCCCCTGGCATAGCAGCCGCGCTTCAGAGAGGTTCTGCAGCTTGTTATGAGAGATGCCTTGCATGGTTCCTGGAGGGTATATTTTCATTTAGTCTGGATGTTTGGCACCCTCAGACCATAAACAGAAGTCTAAGGTAGAAATAGATGGCATGACTGGTTTACTCAGAGAGTGTTGAAAATGTGTAATCAATTAATGATGATAATAAAGTGCCTCATTGGAAGATAAAATGACAATTCCCTGAGCTACAGTGCATTCAAGTCTAGCCTAACAGCTTACAGGCATTTAGGGTGACTGATGTACAAACATGAGAGCTATGCAAATTATGAGAGTCCCCTTTTATGTTTACATTTGTGCATGTTTCTGGCTATTTTTGCAGATGGGCTGATTAACAGCCCTGCCGATAATTTGATCTCTCTGACAGAAGTGAAAAATCATTCACTCATCCTAGAAACATATTCCGCGATCCCCTCCCTCCCCCGTGTGTATGAGGGTAATAAGCTGTCTGGGTTTTACTGTGAAAACAGCAGCCACACACATGACAAAGCATGAGGATTTATAAGGCAAAATTAATCCAAACAGTGGTGAGAAATAAGCAATCAGAGTACAAGTAACATCTGGTGAAATGAAATTTCAAATATTTCATTCAAATAATTTTTAAGACCACAAGTCTGTGACATGGCCATAAAAGAATGCTGTACACTTTACTCATTCATTCATCATCCAGCTTCATTTACTAACATAGATGGTCCATGAGGGCATGGATTTCATCTGCTTTTGTTCATCGCTGTATCCACAGTCCCTCAGCTGGTGTCCAGTGCCTAGGAATGGCTCAAAAAATACATGCAAAATTGAATGAATGCATCCATTCATCATTAACATTTAGTAAACAAATAATGTGGTACACAGGCTCTTCCACTCTTCTTACTGGTTCCAGATTATTGTGTAATTTCTCTTCTACAGGACTTTTGTGGGGGTTTTTTAGATGTGTAAATATCATGGCTTCTTCCCCTTGAGTTTATTTTTTGAACAAAAAAATCAAACATTTTAATATAAAAGAAAAAACAATGACTGTAAGACTCTATGAAATAAATTGAGCTATCAACAAGCCATATAAGAAAATTAAAAAAATCAACCTTTGCATTAATATTACATTTTATAGGAGGCAAATTATCTAGATGAGTTTATATTTAAAAAATCATGTTACTTTTCTGACAACAGTTATAATGAATGTGTACTCTGCACTGAACACATTAAGATATATTTGTAGATACTTAAAAATAAGTAGGATATAGACTCAATAACACACAACAGGATTTTTTTAAATTCAATAGAATTACCTTAAAAATAAGCAAATACAGATCAGCCCCTTATGAAATACAAATGGTTATTTGATTGAATTTATCATTTTGAAACTGTCTCAGGGAGCTCTGATAGTGCAGTGCCTAAGGCATTTGACTGCTAACCAGAAGGCTGGCAGTTCAAATCCACCAGCCACTGCCTCGGAAGGAAGGTTGGGCAATCCTACTTCCGTAGTGATACTGCCTCAGAAACCCAAGGAGGGGTCGCTATGAGTCGGGGCCGACTCGACGGCACATAACAACAACAACAACAACTGCTTGGAAGGAAGACTGGGCAAACTACTTCCGTAGTGATACCACCTTGGAAAACCAAGGAGGGGTTGCTATGAGTCAGATCTGACTCTAAGGCAGTGAGTTTGGGTTTTTTGGTGTTTGGATAGCAAAAAGATACCACTATATACATTTTAGAAAAGTTTAAATCCAAAAAACTGACAATACCAAATGTTGACAAGGATGTGAAGCAACAGGAACTCTCATTAGTTCCTGGTGAAAATGAAAATAGTCACTTTGGAACACAGTTTGGCAGTTTCTTAGAAAGGTAAACATAGTCTCACCTAAGATCTAGCAACTGCATTGCTGAGTATTTACGCAATTGATTTGAAAATTTTTTCTTCCCAAAAACCTCCAAGTAAGTGTTTGTAGAGATTTTATTCATAATTACCAAAAACTGGAAGCAACCAAGATGTCTTTTGATGGGTGAATAGATAAACAACTATGATACATTCATAAAATAAAATTTTATTCAGTGAAAAAAATAAATGAGCTTTCAAGTCACAAAAAGACATAGATAAACCTTAAATATATATTGCTAAGTGAAAAAAGCCAATTTGAAAAGGCTACACACTATATGATTCCAATTATTGGATATTCTGGAAAAGGTAAAACAATAAAGACATTAAAAGATCAGTGGTTGCCACGGTCGAGGGTGGTGCTTTAAATACACACAGCATATGTGATTTTTTAGAGTGGTGAAACTATATTGTATGATACTGTAATTGTGATTATGAACACATGACACTGCATTTTTCAAAACCTATAAAACCTCGCAGCACAAAGAGCAAACCTTAATGTTTGGAAATATTTCAAAATCATTTAGAAGGTCTGTAGGACTAACAGGATGGATCCAGAATGTGATAAAACTTGTTTTCCAAAAGTATGAAACAACTTCACTGAAGTGGGTAGAAGAAAGGTATTGGCTTCAGTAGTGTTAGCAATGAGTGGAGTCTGTAAAACTAAAAGCAAAGGTGCACATAAGCAGTTGACTCCAGTTAATAAACTGGTTTCCCATGGGGTTACATGAAAACCATTCTGATACTACTATACATGTGTACTGGAATAAAACAATTAAATAAGTGTGTGACAAAATGTAGGACCCGTATTTCTCCCTGTTGGAGTGGTAATTTACAACTAAGCAAGGAGAGCGGTCTTGAATGATTCACTTTGTAATGGATTAGAGAGACAGCAGTATAAGCTCATGTTTAGCTTAATATAGATAGAGCTGGTTTATACATAGAAATATTTATAGATATAGGTATATATGGGAGCTCTGGTGGCAAAGTACCTAAGGCATTTGACTGCTAACCAGAAGGCTGGTGGTTCAAACCCACCAACCATTCCTCAGAAGGAAGATTGGGTGACCTATTTCTGTAGCGATAATGCCTCAGAAATGCAAGGAGGGGTCGCTATGAGTCGAAACGACTTGGCAGCAATGAGTTTGGTTTTTTGGTATATGTATACACATGGATTGGTATACACACATGTATTACATTTCTCTGTCAAATGAGAATGCTGAGAAGCAATGGCACCTCAGGAGCAATGAGTACGTCTAGTGCCCGGCTCTTTGTCCCTAATACTACTGTCCAATAAAAAGAGTCAGGGTTTCATTGAGAAATGATGATTCTAGGACTGGGGCAGGCCATATACATGCTAAGCTGGGAACATCTTATAGTGCCAGAAATTAAGAAAGTGCTCAAAAAATGGAAAACTCACATTGATGAGGGTATGTCAAAGGGACATAGGAAACAACAAAAAGAGCTGCAAAGAGCCAAGCTCTAAATGGGCAAAGATGGAACAATTTAGCAAAACAAAATAAAGCAGCATTGGATCATAATCCACAATATAAAATAACTATCCATGAGTCCATACTGATATAAATAAAATGATTGAATAAATAAGAGGGGAAGAAGAGCCAAATCTTCCACAAATAAGATTTCCAAATAATTCATGTAGATACTTGGTGTCCACAGAGTGGGAGCACAACTAACTCTCTGCTCCTTAAGTATAAACAGTGCATAGTGACTTCTTTTCAGAGAGCACAGTATGAAAAGAGGAGAAAAAGAGTAACTTTACAGTGGACAGACATTACAGGTGATCAAGATCAACATCAGTGATAAGTCATGTTATTACTTCACACTCTTATTGAGATATAATGAGAATAACACTTTACTTCTATGGTCTTCTACCTGTAATAGTGGAAAAGAGACCCCAAATTCTAAGTGTTCAATAGAGACACTTTTATTAAGCCTTGGACAGGATAAAGACAATCACTCGGGATGAAAGAAACCATCAGCATGTACACAGTGCACAAAGCTGAATGAAGTCCGCTGAGTCATGGCTGTGGGGCTAACTATATATTGATAAAAAAGGGAATCATCACAAACTCATGGTGGCCGATCGATTCATCACCATTGCAGGCGGGACTACAGAAGGGGGTGGGGTGTGGTGGGAACATGATTGAGATTCGTACATAGTTGAAGATAGAAAAGGGTTACAGGATTGGTTCCAAGGTCATGACTTTCTGGCTAAGTGGTAGTCAGGATAGGCTGTGACTCATAACTATGAAGCCTAAGTCTTAGCCACCAGATGGCTACCAAACAATATCAAGACCCCAACTGGACAGAAAAAGGACATTCCATACAACAGTAAGGAAATATGAATAAATTATGTGATGAAGGGTCAAAATCAGAAGTTTCTTTCAAAGATAATAATATTTGAAAGATAATTATGCCTTCCTTCCAGTTCAAAATACCATAGCTTCATTCTCTCAGATTATTTGCTAGACCTCTGGAACAGCTATCCTAGATTCATGTCTGAATTTTACAGCAGTGGTGCCAGAGAAGGTGGAAGTTTGCAGGACATAAGGAAAAATGAGGTAACTTGGCCAGGATCATACAACTAGTATGTGAAGAAACCAGAATTCAAATTCAGGAGTCCAACTTCTTAACTACGTCCTAAGAGCCATTTTACCCAATGCACCTGCTGTTAATCTGACTGTTGTTGTCAGGTGCTGTCGGGTCAGCTCCAACTCATAGCAACCCTATGTGCAACAGAACGAAACACTGCCCAGTCTTGTCCCAGCCTCACAGTCCTTGCTAGACCTGAGCCCATCGTTAGTCTGAGAGGACAGAGTAGACTCTGCAGGACAATGTAGAACTGCTCCCCTCAGGTTTCCAAGGCGGTAATATTTATGGAAACAGTTGCCACATCTTTCTCCTATGGACCAGTGGGTGGGCTGACCTTTCAGTTAGCAGCCAAGCCCTTAAACATTGTACCACCATGGCTCCTTCCATAGTTGCAACAAAGGGAGTACTAATATTAGGGGGATAAAAACAGAGGCCAGCACTCTCTGAACCAGAGGGCAATAAAAATGTATTCAAATCAATAAAAATGGGCAATCAGTAACTGCAAGGAACATAGAACAAACCAATGACCTAAAAACAGGAGTAGTGAAGGAAGATTTGTTCTAGCACAAAAGGATCTTGCATAACAACGATACAATGTGTGGATCTTCCTTAGATCCTAATTCAAATAAACCAATTGTAAAAATGCACTTTTGACATAACTGGACATATTTAAGTGCCCACTGGTTCTTAGGTTATATTATTGGATGTGACAATGGCATGGTATTTAAGTTTTTAAAATCCTTATCAGCATTTCCAGTTTCAGCTCCAACAAATCTAGAGAGAAGGAAAAGTACAGAGTCATAACCAAGATCTGCTCACCTGAAGCAGACCCATTGGACTCTAAACTGGTGCTGGTGGTGCCGTTAGTTGCCGTGGAGTCATCTTCTGCTCATGATGATCTCTGTGTAACAGAACTAATGTTGCATAGTTCTTCATCGTTCTCAAAATTGTGGGTGTGTTTGAGCCTACTGTTGCAGCCACATTGTCAATCCATCTCACTGAGGGTCTCCCTCTTCTTTTGCTGACCTTTGACCAAGCAAAAAGTCTTTCTGATAGGAATGTTTAGATGATAATTTGGAGAAATTGCTGGAGACCACCTGTGAACTCTCAGGAGAGTGAGAAAATTCTAGGGGCTGATGCCTTAACCCTCCCCCCCGCACCCCCCCCCCACACACACACACAAATTTGTGAATTTTCTCTCCAGGAACTCTGTCAATCAGCTTTCATAGTCAAGAGCCAAGAAAACTATCCCTCAAGGTTCAGGCAGAAGGAAGGAAAAAGTAACCATTTCAAAACATACACAGAGCATTCTCCGTAACAAAAGTCTACTCTCCAGGGAAAAGAGGGAAGGGCATTTCCCTGACTCTAGCCTCTTCAAGTATTCCTATCCAGCAAAAGGAGAGGGGTAGCTAAGAAATACTTATGAAGGTCACAGCCCAGGAAACATAGGCCCACTAAGGAGATAGATTTAATCATAGATTATAGAATGGTTCTGCACATGCACACTTTAGCACCACACCAACAAGGCTCCAATTTAACAGTGGATTAAAATGAAAGAGCTACAAGGCACAGACTGTGAAGAAGAGTTGTTAGGGAAACACAAGACAACAGGGGAGACATAAAACAAGGACACTAGAGGAATTTTAAGCCATACATATGCAATAAGACTATTTTGTTTTCAAGACAAGGAACAATAAACAAAAGTTGACTTTAGTGTTTACCACTAGTTGGGAAGGAGGTGTCAGGGAGGACATATTGTACTATCTCAGTCACTGGAAATGTTGGATTCCCTGTATTGTTGCTGCATGCTGTCAATTCTGACTCATAGCAACCTCACATTAGGAGTTATAATTTAAAGAGTTGATTTTATTATTATGCTTAATTACTTTGTTGTTGTTGTTGTTGTTGTTACGTGCCGTCAAGTCCCATCCAACTCATAGCGACCCCTCCTTGCGTTTCCGGGGCAGTATCACTAGGGAAGTAGATTGCCCCATCTTCCTTCCGAGGAGTGGCTTAATTACTTATATATGTTAATTCATCCATATATATATATATATATATATATATTTACCTGTTTCTCTTATATTGAAAAGACAAATTCTTCTAATTCTCAGGGAAATGTTAGAAGGCTTCTTTCTAAAGGTTTATACTGACATCGCATCTGGCCCACTCATAAGGGAATCTCACACACACACACACACACACACACACAGAATCACCTGAATGTTTGTAGAAATTTACAGTTGATGTCTGCTTCTTGCTTCTTCTCCTCTTATCACTCTAATACATCTTGTCAAAATAAACGTGATAATAGATAACTATCACTGAATCACTCATGTTGATAGTGAATAAAATCCCCTATTAAAGAAAAAATAGAAATCCTTGCCTCTTTTTAGCTCCCTCATGTGGCCACCAGAGAAGACAAACATTGTTTGTGATCAGATACATTACTTTCCTAATATCTATACTTAAATTCCCACATGTTGACATCATGTTGTGTTTATTTTATAGGTTAGAGAAGGCTTATTTACAGAAACAAACTACAGCTGCCCCTTGAACAACAGAGGTTTGAAATGTGTGGGTCCACTTATACATGCATTTTTTTTTTTCAAGATAAAAAACTAATAGACACCATACCAGAGAACTTAATGGAAGATGACTTGATGGAGATAGGTGCTTCCAAACCAGTGCAAGACGCTGAGGAAGAAGATGTAGAAGAAGCAGTGCCAGAAAACAAATTGAAATTAGACAATCTGGCAGAAAGGTTTCGATTATTCAGGACTGCTTTTGACTTCTTTTACAACATTAACCCTTCCGTGACACTGGCACTAAAACTAAAGCAAACAGTGGAAGAAAGATTGGTACCCTATAGAAACATTTTAGAGAGATAAAAATGCAAAAAATTCAGACAGAAATTACGATGTACTCCCATAAAGTTACACCAAGTATGCCTGCCTCTCCTGTCTTCCCTCCTACCTCTCTGCCTCTGCCACCTCTGAGATAGCATGACCAAACCCTCCTCTTCCTCCTCCTCAACCTATGCAATGTGAAAAGGAGGAGGAAGGAGACCTTTATGATGATCCACTACCACTTAATGTATAGTAAATAATCAACATGTGGTACAATTAATAGTTCCAAACTTATATCTTGTGTATATGTGTGTCTTCATGTGAAAATCCAATAACCGTGTGGCAAGAACTGTGTTAATTGACTATCTATGTTGTTGGTAAGGCTTCTAGTCAATAGCAGGCTATTAGTAGTTAAGGTTTTGGGGAATCAAAAGTTATCCTGGATTTTTGACTGTGCAAGAGGGAGGCCATCAATGCCCCTAACGCATGCAGTGTTCAAGGGTCCACTTGTAAAGAGAAAGTTCTTAAGTCTCCTTACATTTTATTACTAGAGTATCCAAGAAAGAAAGAAAAGTTTTAAAAGTATGTTATACAAGGCAAGAAACAAGAAGAAAATAAATCTCAAATAAACCAGCAATACCAAAGTGTGTTCCACAGCACTAGCACAAAAGATATGACTTGGAAGAAAAAAAGTATTTGTTGGTCAAATAGTTTGAAAAAATTCAGCATACTCTCTGGATATTAACAGTGAACATTGGCTTAGTAAAGATTCTAAAAAGTCCTTACTGAAAAGTAAAGCAAAAGATGTTTTACTAAAAGATCTTGCAGTTAAAAAATTTGTTTAACTCTGTTTTGCCTAACATTAGTCATTAAAAGAAAGGTTCTATAAAAGTCCTTTTGACATACCTCACTATGGGACATGCTGAAACAAATTTTTTAATTCTAAATTTATTATGTTGTTGTTGTTATGTGCCGTCGAGTTGGACCCAACTCATAGCGACCCCTCCTTGGGTTTCTGAGGTGGTATCACTATAGAAGTAGATTGCCCCATCTTCCTTCTGAGGAGTGGCTGGTGGGTTTGAACCACCAGCCTTCTGGTTAGCCATCAAGTGCCTTAGGCACTACACTATCAGAGCTCCACATATAATAAATTTTATATATTATATATATATATATATATATATATATATATTTTTTTTTTTTAAACTTGGAATTTAATAATGACTTGTACTGTCATTGACAGTCATCACATAAGAATAGAACTATGGCTTTTAGTGTATATCTCATATTAAATATAAATGGTCAGTTGAATGTATTGTGGTTAAATAAATAAAAGAATGAATGAATGAATGAGTCAAGTGCAGATAATAATAAAAATTATTCATCTAGAATCCAAGTTGTTTTTCAGGCAACACTTCTAATTTGCTATATGAACTTTCACTAAGAAGGATATTTTGATCTGTGCCTTGAGTCCCTTAGCTATAAAATGACCTTGATCATCTCTTCTCTACTAGTTACCAGTTAAGCATATAAATAGTAATATGTTTTCAATTTTGAAATTAGTGAAAGTGAATAGCATTGTGGGAAATCTATGTTTGTGATGGTTGGGAATTGTATTTCCTTCAGGCAGTCCACTGTTTAAAACTGCCATCATGTAAATCATATGGCAATAGTCACGTATCTATTACCGCCTTTTAGTAGTGAAAAATAGTTACAGTGTCTGTCTTAATCTCATCTCCTCTTTCCAAAATCATGCCTTCAAAATATTCTCTGAATGTTCTACTATTCAGAATCCTGAGCAGTTTGTCTTTTCAGAGTAGTACTTGATCAAATAGTGTAGTACACTTAGGTTCTGCCTTGCTAAGAATGAAAGAATGGTAAGGAATAGCAATATTAATACCCACTTACAAACCTACCTTCTTTTTTTGTAACAAGTGAAAAGCCTTTCATGTTAAAGCATTTCATTAAAGTAAAGGATGAACATTCTCAATTGTCATAATTTTCCTTGAGAAGTAATCACACATCAACCATTTTCAGGAAGTATAGACTTAGAGGTGTGTTGGCCAAATTTGGACAGTAAGAAATCAATTATTTCAATAAACACTGACATTGTATTTTTCAAATATTTTATAATGTTTTAAAGTTTATTTTTATGACTTTTAAAGCCTCAAGCAATAAGATCCATTTTAGAAAGTTCAAATAAGAGGAAGTGTGGGAACTTAGGGAGCTCTGGTGGCTTAATGTTGTTGTTGTTGTTATGTGCCACTGAGTCGTACCTGACTCATAGCAACCCCTCCTTGAGTTTCTGAGGCAGTATCACTACGGAAGTAGATTGCCCAACCTTCCTTCTGAGGAGTGGCTGGTGTGTTTGAACCGCCAGCCTTCTGGTCAGCAGTCAAGTGCCATAATAAGTAAAGCATTTGGCTGCTAAGCACAAGGACACTGGTTCAAACCCAACAGCTGCTCTGAGGGAGGCAGATGAGGCAATGTATTCCATAAAACTTTACAGCCTTGGAAACCCAGTGGCTTTCACTAGGAGTTGGAATTGACTTGATGGCAGTGGGGTTTGGTGATTTTCTTTGGTGGGAACTCAGCCCTAACAGGCAGAGTGAAGCACCAGCCAGCAGCTACACCTGGAAGAATAGATAGCTGTCACCCAGCACCACATCTTGCCCCACTCACAAGTCCACCATTACACCGACTAGGCTGCATGAACACATGGATCAGAATTGTCAAATGCAAAACTGAGAGTACAACCAAGAAGCACCAGGTGTTTGAAGAAAACCAAAAAGGCTAATAATCAAGAGATAATTACAACAGACTTTACATAAAACAGGACAAACAAAAATAATTTAAACAGCATAATTGACAGCCTTTGAGAGATTTGAAAAGATAATATATCCCTGGAAAAAATAAAACTGCTAAAGAGTTTGAAAATGTAAAATCTTATTGTTGCCTTTTAGAAACATCAGGTCCATGAGTTGAAGAGCAGAACAAGCATAAATGAAAATCCAATCAGTAAGCTGCAGCACCAGAGTAATTATCCCAGAATATTATGCAAAAGACAAAAAAGGAGGAAAATAAAAGAAACAAAGATAGAGACAGAAGTTTCATTATCTGTACATTGGTTGATAGGTGTTTCATAAAAAAAAGAGAGGAAAGTTTAAATTAATCAAAGAAAATTTCACAGAGCTATAAAAAAATCATGAACCTTCAGTCAGAAGGTCTCAACGAAGGCAATAGAAATTTTGAAAAATATATTTATAGCTGAGCACATCATTGTGAAATTTCCAAATACAAAAATAAAGAGAAAATCCTAAATGTCTCCAGAAAAGGGGGGAAAAGTTACTTGAAAAGAAGAAAAATTTATTTAAAAAGGGAAAAAAAATATCCGATTGGTATGAGACTTCTAAATAGCAATATGGATGCTAGAAGGTAACAGAGTAATATTTTGAAGACCTGAGGGAAATTATTTTTAACCAGTTATCTTATACCAGCAAAACTAGCAGTAAGTGCAAGGTCAAAAACCATTTCATATTTGCAAGAATCAAGAATATCTGTCCATCAAGAACTCTTTCCTAAGCCATATATTCCTGGGGAAAAAGAATCCAAAAAAGAGAATAATGTAAGATTAAGGAAACTAAAGGCACAAGTCAATCATATAATTAAGTCTAAATAATGGTTGATGAACAATGTTTAACAAACTAAATCATAAAATCCCAGATGGCTGCAAAATATAAGATAGAGATGGTGATATAGATAAGTAAGTACAAGTACGCTTATATATTTTATTTATAGAGAAAAAAATAGATATGGATTGATTTAAAAATTTATGTTTTTATGTTTGTTAAAATATTAAGAGTAATCCCCAGAAGAAAAATATATAAAATCAGAGCTAATAAGATCCAAATACTATATGTTAAAAAAAAAAAAAAAGAAGCAAATAAAACTATCTAACAGACAGGAAGAGAGAGAAGGAGAGGGAGTGGGTGAGGAGAGAGGAGGAAAAAGAGAGGGTATGAGGAGAAAATTAAGAACAAAAAACATACAGCAAGCACATAGATAAATATAAAGTAAGCATAAAAGACTCTTTTACTTCTCCTTATCCTACCACAGGAGCCCTGTTGGTCCAGTGTTTAAACACGCTAAACAGCGTCATGAATATTAACAGATTTAGAAACCTCAAGGGTTATTTCTACTGTGCTGTGTAGAGTTGCTATGAGTTGAAGTTCCACTCGACAACAGTGGGTATCCTACTACTCTCACTAGAGGTAACAGCAGTTAACTATTTGGTTTGTACGCTTCTATCCATTTTTTATATGATTATAGAGCTAGGCTAGGTAGATATTTCATTCTACAAGTGTTTCCATATACCAAAGTAGAGAGAGTAATATGATATACTCATATACTGTATATCCATTACTCATCTCCAACAATTATAAGCATTTTGTCACTCTTATTCCTTCTGTCACACACCACCATATTTTTTTCTGGAATATTGTAAAGCTAATCCTAGGCCATCATGTTATTTCACCTTTAACTTGTCAGTTTGAATCTCTGATAAGAACTTCTTTTTACATATCCATAAACATTATTGCATTTACCAAAATTGACAGTAATCCCCTGACATCATCTAATACACTGTCCATATTTAAAATTTCTCCAACTTTCTCAAAGATTTTCTTTTACAGTTGATGTGTCTTTGCACAGTTGGGCCAAAGAAATTCCCTGTAATAAAATTTGTTGTTTTCCCTGTACCTTCTCCCCCCACCCAAAAAAAATAATTTTAGTAATTTAGTCCATTGTTGGACAAATGTCAACCTTGAATACTTGCCAAACAGTGGACAGAATTGTCATTTTTGCTTTTTGTTGGATTTTCACAAGTATTAATGAAGTTAAACATATTTTCATATATATATTTGCCTTTATTTTATTTTTGTGACTTGCCTGACCATATTATATGTCTATTTTAATGTTTTATTTTTCTTATACATTTGTAGGAACTTCCTATATACTTAAGGAATCATTTCTTTTTGTTCCATCATAACTGTTTTCTCCTAATCTGCTTTTTCACCTTATAATTCTTTAGCTTTCATTTGTCTGTTGTTATGAATTGTGTTCCCCCAAAAGATGTGCTGGAATCCTAACTCTTATCCTTGTGTATGTAATATTGTTTGAGAATAGTTTTCTTGGTTATGTTAATGAGGTCATGTCTGTGTAGTGTGTATCCTAAACCTAATTCTGAGTTACAAAGGGAGAAGATTAGACTCAAAAGAAAGCACAAACTGGGGAAGATAGACACCAAAGAACAACCAGGCGATGGACAATCAAGAAATCAACATGGCCAAAATCCTGATTTGGACTTTTAGTCCCCAGAACTGGAAGAAATGACATTTCTGTCTGTCTTGGTTCTCTACTACAGCTATAACAAAAGTACCACAAGTGATTGGCTTTAACAGACAAGAATTTGTTGTCTTGTAGTTTAGGAGGCTAGATGTCCAATTCCAGAGTGCTGGTCTAGGGGCAGGGTAAAGGCCCCTCCATCTTGGGCTTCAGCTCTGCCTCTCGTTCCAGATTCACTGGAGTTGGAGGTTTCTTCTAACTCCTACAGCAGCTGGAGGTTCACAGGTAAAATGGCACAATCACTGTGAAGGCAACAATTCCAAGATTGGCAGGCAACATGGCAGTCCACTAGTTCAAGATCAGGAAATGGAAATGAAGACTCAGCCAAAACGTGCCAAAAAGCTGGAGAGTTTTCCCAAAGATTCTCCTTATATGCTGGAAGCAGGGCACACACCAAAGACAGCTTCCCTTTCCATTGATTAACTCTCACAGAAGATTCCACTATGGAGGTGATTACAGTCTTACGATGGGGAATAACTATATTCAGCTGCCAAACCACTCAGAACCATGACCCAGCCAAGTTGACATTCAACCTTAACTACTACACTGTCCTTTGAAGCCACCCACTTGTGACATTTCTGTTACAGCAGCACTAGTAAACTAAGATATCCATCAATCTCCTCTATGATCTCTGAGGTTTGATGATATTGTATTAAATAATGGCCTGAAACTGTATCTTTGTCCTGAGAATAGTTTACTCACCAGCGAGAATCAAGTGCATTGATATGTCAACTTCTTTCCCAGATTGGATTTTGAGCTAATTTCTAGCCTGAATCTTAAGAAGAAATTCTTCAATGATCTGAATTAGGAATTAAGTTTTACCTTCTATAGCATACATGTAGAGCAAATGTAGAATTAGAATTCCTGGCGCAAGTTTCTACACTTTCCATTCCAAAACCACAAAACAATTTCTTGCCCAGAAACGGTAGCTTGCTCATTATGCACTGAATTGGAGATGTTAAAATACCAGAGTAACCAAAAACAATATGAATCAGGTTATTGAATACTCCCTAAAGTGGAATGTTGGTTATCCAGGAATATTCACAATGACCTCATGTTCTTTTATCAGAATAACATTTCAAGGAGATTATTTCAAATGTATCCTTGAAATCTTACCTCATGAAACCTAGAGCTCTAAAAATCAAGCTTGAATACTCTCTAGCATCAGTGAAAGCAAGAGGAAAATACCATGACAATCTGATGCATATTTGTAGAATACTCCTTTATGCATATTATTTCAGTGAGTGTAGAACAGCTGCAGGAGGAGAGAGAGGAGAGAACACTGGGAAGTAGAGAGAAGGTCTGTGGACCTTGTTTTAAAAAGAAAAATCATATCAAAGTCAAATGCAGGAGAGTTTGTGTTTTTGTCCTTTCACTGACTTTTTATGGGACAACCTATTAACATCCCTTCCCTTCCATTGACTTAGACAATTGTTTCATTGTTTACCAGCCCTAATATATGTGGATCAAGAGTTATACCCATACAGCATGAGATTCCAAGACAAAATATAACAAAAGTAAAAATAGCAGTATTACCCAAATAAGTCAGCATCTACTATTCTCCTACCTTTGACTTATCTACAATCCTATCTTTCTCCCCAGACTCAGTGTCATAAGTCTTGTATCCTTGAAGCTACCCTCTCAAAGCATGTCATATACTCTTGTGTCCAAGTATGGTCACTATGAGGGAGCTGTCACTGAGAGCCCTTGTGGAAAATTAATGGCTGACTACAGAGGGCAAACCGATAGGACAGATGGCTCTGTCACCACCACCAGTCTGAGAGGCTGAAAGAAAGTCAGTGCCTGGGCAAATACCACTGCATTTCATACACTTGCTCCTTTGTTAATCTGATCTCCCTGTCAGCAGCTGTCCTTCATTGTTTGGTTTGGGAGGGAAGATCTTTCATTTTCTACAGACATTTTCTATTTTTGCAATTTGTTAATGATTCAAAGAACACACTTCAGAAATTCCTTGAGACCTCAAACCAAAGAGGAGTCTCCTCTGTAATTTCTTTAAAGCAACACTAGTGAAATTTCTATTTTGTATGATGCCAAGAAAATATTGGTCTCCATCTTGCTATGGATTACTGATTTAAATTCTCTAAAAATGTTTGTAAAATGAGCTAGGGATACTTAATATCCTAAGGTCACATCCAGCTAATGCCAACATGTAATTAGGTTAATGCAGTGCAGGGAAGAGAAAGGAAAAAAGAAGATCACTATAGTAAAAGTCATTCACAGTAGAACAACTGGATGAGTCATAATTTTTGCACTTTTTAACAGTGTCCTGTTATCATTTAAAAATCCCTTTTTTGTTGTTTTTTGTTTTGCCTAATGAACTTCTAGGCTAGGAAATGGCCATGTAAAATAAAATCAAAGACATTCACAAAACCATTTCCCACTTTTTCCAACTTCTTGGCCAATATTAAATCTCATTTCCCCATTGTCAAGACTCTCTGGTGCTTACACCTAGCTACAGAAAAGAAGCAGAATGGTTAGCTCCTCAAGGGTCAAGGTCCAACCCCAATGGAGCAAAACAAGGGTATTCTCAGGAGAGAACTCACCTGCACTCTAGTTCCTTTATAAAAGGGCAAACATGCATCCTTACCAGGAAATGCTTTGACACATAAATCCTTAAGAGTTTCCATGAATGTCTAATGCTCCTTCTCTTCTCATTACAGGGAACTCTGGTGACCTGGTGTCTGAGGCATTTGACTGCTAACCAGAAGGCTGATGGTTCAAAGCCACCAGCCACTCCTAAGAAGGAAGATTGGACAATCTGCTTCTGTAATGATACCGCCTCAGAAACCCAAGGAGGGGTTCCTATGAGTCGAACCCACTGGAAAGCAGTGAATTTGGTTGTTGGTTTCTTCTCATTATTATTGTCAGATTGTTTTTATTTTTAAAAAAAGTTTTATTACAATTTGGGTGAAAGTTTGCAGAGCGAATTGGTTTTCCATTCAACAGTCCACACATATTCTGTTTTGTGGTATTCACTACAATCCCCACAATTCAACAGCACTCTTCCCACTTCCTCTCCATGCACATCACTTCCCTTCATTCTTCCTTACCATACCCTCCCCCATTTCTAGCTCTATCCCTGGTCAAATTCTGCCCTCTTGATCTTCTTTGGTTGATTGTTCTAATGAGTTCATACCTTTCTGATATCACTATTCACCTTATAGGACTGTCCATCTATTTGCTGAAAGTTGGGTCACAGGGGTTGACCTCAGTTCCTGGCCTGAAGGATGTCTAAGGGCCATACCAGTAGGCCTGGTCTTTTTTAGAATTTTGAGTTTTGCTCCACATTTTTCCTCCCTATTTATCTGGGACCTCCTATTGTAATCCCTTTCAGAGTGGTTAGTGCTGGTAGCCAGGCACCATTTAGTTCTGGTCTTAGAGTAGTGGAGGCTGGGATTCACATATCCTTGCATCTTTGATTTTCTTCACTTTTTTTTTGCTCCAGATGGGGAGAAACCAATAGTTAAGCCTTAAATGGTTGCTCACAAACTTTTAAGATCCCCGTCACTCTCACCAAAGTAGGATGAAAGACATTGTTTTTGTCCACTGTGTTATGCCATTTGACCTTAGTGTTTCCCAGGAACTATGGTCCTGAGCCCCCATGCCCAGAGACTCATTCCCTCAAGGGTTTGGTTATGACTAAGAAGTTTTCATAACTTTGCCCCCTGTATGCTCTACTACATTCCTGGATATATTTGCAGCACCTATAAATACATAGGTAGAGACATCCTCCATCAAACCTATATATATTTGTGGGTTAGTCCCATTTGCCTCCCCATTCTTGTTCAGCTTGACTGTCTGTCTTTGTATCCACTCATAGATTTTTGTTATTACTGTTATTGCAGGATTGTGTATGTAATTGGATCCACCTTTGTTGCCTTTAACTCTTCTGCTCCTCCCTATGTCTTCCACTGCCTTGATCATTTTGTGCTGACCTCCCCCTTATTCTATAGTGCTCTCTGATTTTTAATCAAGGAATTACCCCGATGGTGCAAATAGTTAACATGCTCGGCTGCTAACCAAAAGGCTGGAATTTTTAGGTCCCCAAGATGTGCCTTAGAAGAAAGGCCTTGTGATCTACTTCCAAAAAAATCAGCCATTGGAAACCCTGTGGAGACACAATTTTACTCTGACACATATGGAATTGCCATGAGTCTAAGTCAAATCAACAGTGACTGTTTTTTCACTTTCACATGTCCTTCCTAATACAGTGTAACAAAACCCAATCTATGCGTTGTCTCAAAGTCCATAAAATATTGTGGAGTTTTTATTCCTGTTTATAGGAGTTTACCAAAAGTACCCTCAAATCAAACTATCCATTTAGTGAACCACTCCACTCACTTGTTAGCAGTCCATCCTCCAGGGCATAAATCTCACAGACTGTCAAAACCCTCTGCATATGTGATCGCCAAATCTGATTTGTAAGCATTTCTGCAAAGGTCATTTATAAGAGGATTGAGGGGTGACTAATTTTTTGGTGGTAGCATAGTGCCTAAGGCACTTGACTGCTAACCAGAAGGCTGGCAGTTCAAACCCACCAGCCACTCCTCGGAAAGAAGATGGGGCAGTCTACTTCCATAGAGTTACTGCCTCGGAAACCCAAGGAGGTGTCACTATGAGTCGGGTCCGACTCGACGGCACATTACAACAACAACAACAATTTTTTGGCATCTCTATATGTCTTTAATGTAATGTTGCTAGATACTACAATCAGAACCATACAAAGTCTGAAAGTACTTTAATGACAAGTCAAGTCATTTGGAATCTACAAGTGATTAGAGAGGAAATTATTATCTACAAGGTTTGATATTATCTACAAGGTTTGATCTCAACCTCACAAAACGCAAGTGGTATCTTTCATGGCCTATTGGATTGTATCAAGTCTCACTCTATGCTCTTAAGCATTAAAATCACATTGGTTAAGCATCTATTATATTAATGCATTAATAAGTAATAGCTTGGTGCCACATTCATCCTTCCCTGCACTTCTAGCTTTCTCCTGCTCAAGGATGCACTGCTAATCTCACAAAACACAGTACGATATATACATATATTTTATATTCTCTTTGCTCCTTTTTATGCACACATTGCATTGTTTCAAAAGTTAAACCATTATAATTATGAATTCGAAGAAAATTGTTGGACTTTTCTGTATATATATGTATATATATAAAATTCACTGCCGTCAAGTTGGATCCGACTCATAGTGACCCCTCCTTGGGTTTCTGAAGTGGTATCACTGTGGAAGTAGGTTGCCTAACCTTCCTTCAGAGGAGTGGCTGGTGGATTTGAACGCTCAGCCTTCTGATTAGCAGTCAAATGCCTTAGGCATTATGCTACCAGAGTTTATACACACACACACACACACACACAAACACACATATGAATAACTAAATAAATAAAATGGAAAGCAGAAAAAAAACATTAAACCACATAACGGTTTCTATGAGTAAACAAGTATATATTGAGCATCTACTTTGGCTCAGGTATTAGGGAGAATATGACAGAAATATAAAGAAACAGTTCAGAAAATGTACTTTAAGAACACCTATTGCTCCCCTAAACCATTTCACAGGTCCATGAGGTCAAAACTATTTTCATAATATTACCAAGGCACTATTTGCTTTCTTCCTTATTATTATCATATGGTATAAAACCTGTTGCTGTTGAGTTGATTACAGCTCATAGCAACCCCACAGGACAGAGAAGAACTGCCCCATAGGGTTTCCAAAGCTGTAATCTTTACAGAAACAGATTGCCACGTCTTTCTCCCAAGTAACAGCTGGTGGGTTTGAACCACCAACCTTTTGGTTAGCAGCCAGGCACTTAACCACTGCACCACCAGGGCTTCTTCTCATATTGGATAGGATGCATAATATTGTCACAGATTGAGTGTAGAAGCAGCTGTGAGACTCCAGATGTCTTTTATTAAAAATAGATATTAATTTTTTTTTGAAAAATGTAAAATGGTCACTTCTCACTAAATTTTCTAAAAAATATATAGATATATTTTATGAAAATGTTATTTATGCTAACATGTAATTATTTTTAAATAAATTAATAAATGTATATTTTTAAGTTTCCCAGTTTTAATTTCTAATATAATAAATATCACTAGCTATAACCTCATAAGCAAAAGCTCTTTGGGGTTCTCAATAACATTTAAAAGTGTAAACAAAACCTTAAGGACCACTGGTATATTGTTGTTGTTGTGTGCCATCCAGCCAATTCCGACTCATAGCAACCCTATAGGGTAAAGTATTACTGGCCTACAGCTGAATTAAGAGAATACAATGAAATACATGAAACGAAAAAAGGTCTACTAAATGCCATGTAATCAAGTGCTGCTCGGTGTGGGGTGGACTGAAAATGAAGAGCTTAATAGAAAAGGAGATGGCAAGAATAATTGGGCAGAGAAATGATATTCACAATAGTTGGCTATGCAGTTTGGCATGGGCACTGACCTGATGAACTCTGGTGACTCTAGTTTATCAGCTGTGGTTGGAGGTTCCATAAGGACGTTGTGCTTGAGCAGCGCCTCGAGGGACAACCAGGTTTGGGGAAGTGGGAAAGATGGGAGAGAGCTTTCTGTGAAGGAGAAGCAGCATGAGAATGCCAGCAGGTTATAGTGAAGGAGGAACAGAAGGAGGTTAGTGAGGAGATGGGACGGAATGGAGAGATGAGCACACACTGGCAAGGGGGAGTTTTCTACTGACAGGCATTTACTTTCATAACCCTGGTGGGGTTGGACCAATAGAGCCGCTATATATACACCCATGGTAGAACAGGTAGATTACATAAAATTCACTCCCCCACATGGGGATATTCTCTTCATTCAACATACTTGAAATTCCACAAAAAAGAGATATACTTGGATTATCAACCAACACTAGCTTCTTAGAGCTTCAGTTTACTGAGATATGTTGTTCTTGTTGTTGTTAGATGCCATTGAGTTGGGTCTGACCCATAGGGACCCTATGTACAACAAAACGAAACACTGGTCTTGAGCCATCTTCACAATCCTTGTTATGCGTGTGTTCATTGTCACAGCCACTGTGTCAATGTATCTTGTAGAGGGTCTTCTTCTTTTTCATTGACTTTCTGCTTTACCAAGTATGACATCCTTCTCCAGGGAATGGGCCCCATAGACCACATGACCAAAGAAAGTGAGACGAAGTCTGGCCATTCTGGCTTCTAAGGAGCATTCGGCTGCACTTCCTCCAGGACTGATTTGTTCACTCTCCTGGCTGTCCACTTTATGTTCAGGATTCTTCACCAACACCAGAATTCAAAGGCATAAATTCTTTGGTCTGTCTTCCTTATTCCTTTTCCAGCTTTCACATGTATATGAGGTGATTGAAAACACCACAGCTTGGGTTAGGCATGTCTTAAGTCTTCAAACTGACATCTTTGCTCTTTAACACTTTAAAGAGGTCCCTTGCAGCAGAGTTGCCCTGTGCAATATGACATCTGATTTCTTTATTGCTGCTTCCATGAGTGTTGATTTTGGGTCCAAGTAAAATGGAGTCCTTGACAAATTCAACTTTTTCTCCATTTATCATGCTGCTGTTTATTGTTTTAGTTATGAGGACTTTTGTTTTCTTTATGCAGGGATGTAATCCATATTGAAGACTGTAGTCTTTGCCCTTAGCTGCCATCAAATTGACTCCAATTCATGGTGACCTTGTGTACAACAGAACAAAACATTGCCTGGCCCTGTGTCATCCTCACAATCACCAGGATTCTCAAGTCCATCAGTGCAGCTATTGAGTCAATCCATCTCACCAATTCACCTCACAGACCCTGGTTGGCCCTTTACTTCACCAGACAGGATTGTCCTCCTCTAGTGATTGAGACCTCCTCGTGACATGTCCAAACCAAGGGAATCAAAATTCTGTTGTGATTCATAGGTTTTAATTGGTTAATTTTATTGGCCTTTCTTCCTAATCTGGCTTAGTTTGGAATCTCCACTGAAATTTCATGAGTGACTCTGCTGGTATTTGAAATGCCAGTGGCATAGCTTCCAGCGTCATAGCAACACACAAACCACCATAATACAACAAACCAACAGATGGGTGGTGTTATTGAACCCTAAAGCGGATATAATAAAATTTACAGTAGAGAGTGAGGCTTAAATGAGATTACTGATTTCAAAAGCACTTTGAAAAACACTGAAACACTGCACACATCCTGTAATTTTCCTTTTTAAAGTAAAACACCTTTCTTAATGAAGAGCCCTTATTTACAATTTTGTGAGAAATTTATTAGAGTCTCCCTGCCCCCCCCCCCCAAAAAAAATAAAAGATTGCTAGCTGAGCTCCAGCAGAGTAAAAAAATGAGAACTCTGAGGACAAAGGATGACATGGTAGGAAAATGAAAGGCAATTTTAAGCCACAGGTCACTTCAGAAGACCAGAGATGACCCAAAGGATCATTCCAGGGTTCCAGCCCCAAGGTGCAGAAGCCATGTGGGAAGAGGCCAAACACCAATGGAGGCAGAACAATTTGACAGTGAAGCCAAGGACTCTCTAGGCCAATGGCCTAGTTTTGAGACTTGTTGACTACATTATCTTGAATAAATTAATTGCATTCACAATAGTCTCCTTTTTCTCAACTATAAAGTGTAGATTAAAAAATAGAACCTACTTCTTTGGAAAAAGGACTTGCTCTTTCATCTGCCTGGTCTTCCCCAATCTCCTCTTGTCATTCACATATCAAGTCCAAATACCATCTCCTCAATTAACAGTTCTCTAATCCCCGCTCTCTATTGTAGTGCTTTGTTGCATTTTAATCATGTTGTTGTTGTTGTTATGTGCCATCAAGTCGGACCCGACTCATAGCGACCCCTCCTTGGGTTTCTGAGGCAGTATCACTAAGGAAGTAGATTGCCCCACCTTCCTTCCGAGGAGTGACTGGTGGGTTTGAACCGCCAGCCTTCTGGTTAGCAGTCAAGTGCCTTAGGCACTTAGTTAATAAAGAGCTCTGGTGGCATAGTGGTTAAGTACTTGGCTGCTAACCATTCAAACTCACCAGCTACTATGCAGGGGAATGATGTAGCAGTCTGTTTCTGTAAAGATTATAGCCTTGGAAACCTTAATGGGCAGTTCTACTCTGTGCTCTAGGGTTACTATGAGTCAGAATCAACTTGATGGCAACAGGTTTTTTTTAAATCTTATTATATCTATTAATTTATCATTTGTCTATCCCTGCTACATAGGGGCAATGGTGGTTCAGTGGTAGAATTCTTGCTTTTCATTCAGGAAACCAGGTCAATTCCTGACCAATGCACTCACAGGAACAGGAACTGTTTCCATGGATTGGGAGGCAACTCGAAGGTAGTCAACAACAACAACACCCCTGCTACAATGAAGATGCATGAAAGCACAGATAATAGCTATCTGAGTCATCTCATTAAGTTTATGTCTACCCACACTGCATAGAACAGAGCCCAATACATGAAACATGCTCATTAACTATTCTGAATAAATGAATACAATTCATTACTGTGGCAGCAAATATACAAGACCAGTAGAAATTCAGACATTTCTTGGGTTCTCTGATGAGAGATCTAATTGTTCTGTAGTTATTTAAGATGAATCAAATCAACTACATCTGTATAAAGAGGTGATGGAGAACCTCAATGTGACCAGTCAGTACAAGGCCATTAGCTGTTCCATGACTGTGGAACAGACCATCAATTGTTCACATGCAAGTTCAGGTTAAAACTGAAGAAAATTTAAAAAAATCCATGAGAGCCAAAATATGACCTCAATTATATTCCGCTTGAATTCACACACCATCTGAAGAATAAATTTGACATATGAATACAGGTCATTAAGAAGATAGAAAAGTTGAAAATATATGTCAAAAGAGACTCTAAAACTTTCCCTTGAATGGAGAAAAGCTAAAGTGAATGGAAGAAATGATTAAATGAAAGAGCTGAACAGAAGATTTCAAAAGGCAGCTTGAGATGACAAAGTAAAGTATTATAATGAAATGTACAAAGACTTGGAGTTAGAAAACCAACAAGGAAGAACAGACTTCGCATTTCTCAAGCTAAAGGAACTGAAGAGAAAATTCAAGCCTCAGGTTGTGATGTTGAACGATTCTATGAGCAAAATACTGAACGATGCAGGAAGCATCAAAAGAAGATGGAAGACGGTACAGAGTTACTGTACCAAAAAGAACCAGTTAATGTTCAACCATTTCAGTAGGCAGCATATGATCAAGAACCAGTGGTACTGAAGGAATAAGACCAAGCTACACAAAGGAATTGGTGAAAAACAAGGC
>NW_006922183.1:810859-811790 GCF_000298275.1 Orycteropus afer afer
AACCTTCCTTCCAAGGAGTGGCTGGTGGGTTTGAACCGCCAGCCTTCTGGTGAGCAGTCAAGTGCCTTAGGCACTATGCTACCAGAGCTCCTGATGTGAAATGGACTTTGGCTGAAAGCAAAGAATACCAGAAAGATGTTTACCTGTGTTTTATTGAGTATGCAAAAGCATTTCAGTGTGGAGATCATAAAAAATCCTGGGTAACACTGCAAAGAATGAGACTTCCAGAACACTTAATTGTGCTCACGACTAACCTGTACATAAACCAAGGGGATACTGAATGGTTTAAAATCAGGAAAGGTGTATGTCAGGGTTGTACCCTTTCACCACAGTTATTCAATCTGTATGCTGAGCAAATAATCAAAGAAGCTGAACTATATGAAGAAGAACATGGCATGAGATTGGAAGAAGACTCATTAATAACCTGTCATATGCAGATGACACAACCTTGCTTGCTGAAAGTGAAGAAGACTTGAAGCACTTACTGATGAAGATCAAAGACTATAGTCTTCAGTCTGGATCACACCTCAACATAAAGAAAACAAAATTCTCACAACTGGACCAATAAGCAACATCATGAAAATGGAGAAAATATTGACGTTGTCAAGGATTTTGCTTTATTGGATCCACAATCAATGCCTATGGAAGCAGCGGTCAAGAAATGAAATGACGTATTGGGCAAATCTACTGCAAAAGAACTCTTTAAAGTGTTAACAAGCAAAGATGTCACTTTAAAGACTATGACCCAAGTCATGATATTTTCAATCACCATGGGAGCTCTGGTAGCATAGTGCCTAAGGCACTTGACTGCTAACCAAAAGGCTGGTGGTTCAAATCCACCAGCCACTCCTTGGAAGGAAGATGGAGCAATCTACTTCCGTAGTGATACTGCCTCAGAAATCCAAGGAGGGTCGGTATGAGTTGGGTCTGA
>NW_006922183.1:817520-819110 GCF_000298275.1 Orycteropus afer afer
ATGGATTGGCACAGTGGCTGTGACGATGGGTTCACGCATAGCATGTGTTGTGAGGATGGGGCCAGAGCAGGCAGTATTTTGTTCTGTTGCACATAGAATTGGTCTGAGTTGGCACTGATTTTACTGGCATGTAACAACAACAACATAAAAGTCATTATGAACTTATCTTAAAGCTCATCCAAAGATTTACATTTTGTTGACATATAACTAGTGAGATCTCCATTGGGTTTAATAGAACAAGTGTTCCTTCATCCATTAATTCACTTAATTACCTTGTTTGTTTATTGTGAGTCAGAAACTATGCTTAGCGCTGATATACTATAGTGAGCAAGACTGCATAATCCCTGACTTCACAGAGCTTATGGACTGGTGGGCAAGTCTATTTCTAAAATTAATTTTTTTTATATATAGGTGTTATGTCAGGGGAGATACAAGTAGCTATGGAAATAGGGATATCGCTTACTGTCGGGCAGGGAGTGGAAAGCATCAGGAAAGACTTTCAAAAACAGTTATAGGAACATGTCTGGCATAGGAGTTTGAATTAGCCAAGTTAAAAACAAACAGGGAATTGTCTTCTAGGCTGAAGAAAAAAAATGTTAAAGTTTCTGAGAAGTGGCAGAGCACTCCTGGCAACCAAAAAGAAGTTCTGATGGACTTGTCCAAAGGGCAGTGGGAAGCCACAAGAGAGCTCTAAGCCTGATCAGAGGTGGCAGCTGCCACATGGAGGATGACTTATAGGGGATCAGAGCTGAAAGGAGAGGAGCCATTTAACAAGCTGTAGTGGGAATCCAGATGAGAAGTGATTTTTCCCTGGACTAAGAGATTGTTAGTGTGGATTGTAAAGGGCTGGACTGATTCAGAAATCCTTGAGAGAAAGAACAGATAGAATCCAGAAGCCAATTGGATGCTTGAGATGAGGAAGAAGAAAGGATCAATGGTGACCCAGAAATTTCTAGTGTAACCCTCCTCTCACATACCCTATGGTATGTGAAAAGTCCAGCAGACTCAGTATGTTAGCAGAAAAAAAAAAAAAAAAAAAATCTGACCTTATGCAGAGTTTGTCGGGCTTTATAGGTAACATTTTGTTGTTCTCAGGCTGCTTTCCAGTATTTTTTTTTTTTTTCTTTGTCTTTTGTTTTGGTGAGTTTGTGTATGATATATCTTGGTGATTTTCTTTTGGAGTCTATCCTGTTTAGGCTTTTTTGAGCTTCTTGAATGCATTTTTTTTCTTTCATTGTATTAGGGAAATTCTCTGCAACAAGTCTTTGACAATTTCCTCTGTGGTTTTATTTGTCTCCTCCTGTTCTGGAATTCCAATTTTATGTAAGTTATTCCTCTTGGTGGTATCCCACATGAATCTTAAGCTTTCTTCATTTTGTTCTGATCATTTTTCTTATTGATTCCTTAACAGTGTAGTTTTGAGTTATTTGTCCTCAATCTCACTAATTCTGTCTATCATTAATTTGATTCTACTTCTTTGTCTGTTCAATGTGTTATCTATTTATGAAATTTTAGTACTCATAATCTGGATTTCTATTGGTACATTTTTTTTACTATTTCTAATGTCTCATTTATTTTATATTTTTGTTC
>NW_006922183.1:819455-831401 GCF_000298275.1 Orycteropus afer afer
GGCTGGTGCGGGATCGGGCAGTGTTTCGTTCTGCTGTGCATGGGGTCGCTATGAGTCGGAAACGACTCGACGGCACTTAACAACAACAACAACATGGGAATAGATGGGATTGTCCAAGCAGAGTATATAGAATTATAAGAGAAAATGCCCAGGATGGATGCCAAGGAACAGTACCAGTGAAAGCACAGTAATAAAAGAGAAACCTATAAAGGAAACTGAGAGGAAGGGGTGAACAAGAAAGGAGGAAACTGAGCGAGTGTGCTCTTATAGGACCCAATGGAAAAAACATTTCCAAAAGCAGGGTGTGTCCGCAGTTAAATGCTGCTAAAAGATCAAATATGATAAAGGTTAAGAGTGTCCATTTGGCTTAGTAACAAGGTCACTGCAGCCTTGGGAAGAACAGTTTAGTGAATATGGAATATTTATAAAACTGAAGCTTTGGTTAATGAAAGATACCTAGCATCTTTTGCAATTTCTATCCATATACGTCTTCATGTATACAAGCAGAAATACAAGCTGTTAAACCATAGTGTGTTTTGAGGCCAACATATTTAAATACTTTCTTTCCTTTTTGATTACTACTGAGCATGAACTAAATCCATTAGTCAGTGAAATACTGAAATAATTTATTGCAGGAGGAAAATGTCTTCAACCTTTAAGTTCCAATAGAAAAGAAGTATTGGGCGCCTAGGGGAGGATGCCCATTCTAGAAACCTATAATAGAGAGTGCTTGTAGCTATGGAGGCATCACATGAAATCAGGTAAAATCACAGCTGTGATTGAGAGGGAACAATCAGCCTAACATTAACAAGGAGAATGAGTTCCTCAACTCTAAAGAGAGCATATTGGGTTGGGGTGGGGTGATATTGGGTTGATTTGGTTTGATTCTTTCTCTACTTGTTTGTGTTTTGGCCCTGGTTTTAGTAGTGTGATGAAAAGATTAACTGCCTGAGTCTGGTTGCCTATGCTTGAGTCCTTGCACAGATGCTAATGATCTGTGTGTCTTCAGCTTTCTCTGGACTTTTATGGCTTCATCTCTCAAATAAACATACAGCTGCTGTTGTTAAGTGCTGTCAGGTCCATTCAGATTTTTAGCGACCTTTTAGGGCAACAGGACTGGCTCGTGGGGTTTCCTAGGCTATAAATATTTATGGCAGAAGATCACCAAGTCTTTCCAACAGAGCTGCTGGGTGGGTTTGAACTACCAGCCTTTTACTTGACAGTTGTGTGCTTAAACACTGCACCACCAGGGCTCCTTATTGCACCACCAAGTTTCCTTAAATATGCTGCTGTGTACCTCCTGTTGACATGCCCTATGTGAAAACATCACTTCCCAAACTAAGTCCCAAGCTTTCATTAGATTATGCGTTCACCATTTCCTTCCACTTTCCTTGCACTTTTAATCTCTCCATCAACTCTATCCACACTTTCTTGAAAATCACATTCCCATAATCACCGAAAACAAAATGATTATTTTCCTCTAAATCACCCTATAGAAGGCATGTGATAGCTAACCTATCACATTACATGCACTACCTTATAAATAACTCTTACACTATTAACTCAAATTACTATTGAACTCTCTTTTGTTGCTTTGTTTTTAAATTTTTCCTGCATTTATATCTTGCTTTTACAAATAGATTTCAGGCTCCTTGATGGGAGAGATCATTTCTGATTTATCTCTGAATTCCACCCAATACTACACTCATAAAGTGGGTAGTTAAAAAGCAGTTACTGGGATGTTGGGAACAACAACAAAAAAAAAAGTGTGAAAATATTTTGAAAGGAGTAAGAATAGTATACAAATATGAAAATTATTGTTACTCTCTGCTTTTAGTTTTGATGACAATCCCTCTTCTATCAGATGCCTACCAAATAAAGAACTTTCCTTCACATTAAGACTTCCATACACATTCTTCCCCTAATGCAAAAGACCTCCCTCTAAACTTGGCCATCCTTGAAATCATAATTTACATTAATCCAAAATATATGGTCACCAAAGTCATTAAAAAAAAAAAAAAAGACCAGCTGACTGGTCCGACAGAGACAGGTGGAACCTCCAAGACTGGCTTTTGGACGCCCTTCAAACCTGGAATTCAACTCACTCCCATAGATCACCTTTCAGCCAAACAATAAACAGACCTATAAAGTGAACAATAACTCCAGGGAGGAGGAACTCACTCCTTAGAACAATCAACCATATAAGACCAAAAGGGCATCATTTGCCCAAAAACAAAGCACATAAGGCAGGAAGGGGCAGGAAAGAAGGACTAATGGAAAGGGGAACACAGAAAGGATGTGGGGAAAATGCTGTTACTTTGTGGGGATTGCAATCAAAGTCATGAAACAAACTGGGTATAAATTGTTAAATGGAAAATGATTTTGCTCTGTAAACTTTCACCCAAACCTAATAAAAAGCTTTTAAAAAAAAAATTAAATGGAATAACTATAGTACTTAGCTTGTAGTGTTGTTGTGAGGAGTAATATGTGTAAAATGATATATATTATAATATTTAGTAAATACCAATAAAGAATATCTATTCTTAGGGAAAAAAAAGATATGATCATATCTGTTTGCTCTGCTTTTCACGACCTGTATCAGTAGTTTTTTACTTTACTGCTACTATTTAAATTTTTTCCCCAGCTAGCTCAGACCATTTACAACAAAATTGGGCTGCTGTGGCAATATCAGATGGTTGGAAGCCATAAAGGAGTCTAGTTAGTTAGTCTATTTTAATTGAGATGATGCGTAATAGAAACAGTCTGCTAAGATGCATGTGACTAACATTGACCCATGGATAGATCCAATTTATCTTAAATAGACATCTCTTCTTTGTTGAAGACAAGTATGTCTTGTCACAATTTGGCCACCTAATTTTAGCTACAACTGGGGTTTGCTTAGCTACAAAGCTCCAAATCCAGGCCAGAAATAGGCAGAAGAGTGATGGTCATGTGTTTAACAAGATCCCAGGCAACAGGCCAACACACATTGGAGCAAGGGTGGAATTTCTTGCCCTGTGAAAAGGCAATGCTAAATCTTCCTCTCCCTCTTCTCTCTTTCTCTACCAGTGGATCTCTCCTGTACAGTGATCTGTCACCTGAAACTAACAAGGAGGATGTGTCTCCCAGCAATCTGAGCTACAGTCAAAAGTGCATGACCTGTCAGCCTTGATATGCCAACTTAGACCATGATTTCTGGAATGGTTGGGAAAATACTTTAATGTAGTTCACCTTGCTGTACTGTTTAATTAATTACCTCTAAAATTGCACAATCCTACTTCCGTAGTGACACTGCCTCGAAAACCCAAGGAGGGGTCGCTATGAGTCAGGGCTGACTCAACAGCAAATAACAACAACAACAACAACAAAATTGCACAGGGCACAGCTTAAAAGTCCCTTGACAATCTCACCCTATAATACATAGTAGCTCGTATTTTACTGTAAGATATGAACTCCTGTTCTTCCTTTTCCTCTCTCTCTTTCACTCTCTCTCATTTGCCCTCCTCTTTGTTTTTTTGTTTTGGATATATGAAGTGTGGATTCTCATGCTCTCTCCTTTCTTTCCTTCTAATAATAGAAGCATAATTACTATGAAAATTATAGAAAACTTTATAAATGTATCTTCTTGGGCCTCACAGATAATCTAAATTTGACCTGTCTCCCCTACTTTTTGTGGTTTTCATATCCCTTTTCACAGAAACTCTGCCATATGTTAGTTAAGATAGTGTGCAGAAGCAAACTTATAAATTTGTTTGTTTTTTCTATGACTGATTTCCTAGGTGATTTAGGAAAGAATGTATATGAACAAAATAGCCTTAAGGATCAGACAGATGAAGAACTGCTATCTCATACAGTGTAAAATCCTTAGCTCATTTTTTTAAAGATTTTCATAGTTGTTAGTTACCTATAGGTGTGAAAATTTAGGAAAAAAAAACTTATATATGTAACAACAAATCATGATATTTTAACATATAATTAAAGTTCTGGACTTTCATAAAACGTAGTAACCCTCCGGAAATCCAAAAAGCATGTAAATTGTGTCCATTCAGGGGATATGACCTTCTCATTGGCTTTAGAAGACCAGACCTGTCTTCTCCTTTACATGGAAAGGACATAGGGCTTTAAGAAATTTTTTCCAGTTATACAAATGGATGTGCAATGAATCTTCCTTCTTATCTGTTTCCTATTGTGACCTAGACAGTGCGATAGGACACCATCTCAGACAAGAGACCTAAGTCATTCCCATCTACCCCTATCTCCTAGAAATGAAGAGACTGACCCTCTACTTTACCAAGTATGATAGCCTTTTCCAGGGACCGCTCCCTTCTGACAACATCACCAATGTACAAGAGACAAAGCCTGGCTATTCTCACTTGAAAGGAGCATAGGGTCTCTGTAATAGACCAAGTAATTCAATAAGCCATCTAACTAGACCAATAACATCACTGATTAGCTAATGAGCTCATAGATGGAGATGAGTCAGTGATATACTTAATCATATGGATAAGGAAATTTCTAAGTATTGTAGTAAATATTTTAACTGTCATAATTATTGACCCAGAGATGGATCTTGAAAGCTTATTTAGAGGTTCTGAGAAAGGAGAACAGCTACTCCTAATTCTTGGGCAAAAACCATTACTTCTCTTTCTGTGAAGGACTTCCTCTTGGAAGATATACTTTCAGAAGGAAAACACCTTCAGTTCTTGGGACTCATCATGCTCTCCCCTGCCACAGGGACTTTACACCTGGTATTCCTTCTGATTTCGATGCTGCACTTCTCCTCAGCCTCATTTTGGCGGGTGTTAGATTCTATATCCCTTCCTCCATGAATAATACAAGAAGACAGGGACTTCTGAGGCAAGTAGATCAGCTGACCAGAGCCTCAGCCAAATTATCTGCAACTTCTCTCATTAATTTTGTTGACCGCTATTCTCTGTGCTTAATTACATTTATTAAAATCCTAAACTATTAAAAGCACAGTAAAAGTTACCAACTAGAAGAAAAATAAGTAGAGTCCTTGCTCTACAGAAGATCATAGTCTAGCAAAATGGAGAGACATACTATTAGCTATTGATAGCACAAAATTAAGACTATAACCAATGATTGGGCAAAGCACTACAGATATATAGTATTTGTATAGGTATTTTATAAGCTGAGTATGAAAGTGGGAGTAGGTTTTTTATCAGTGGAGGAGACAAGAGGAGTTGGAAAAGGAGAAAAACATACCAAAGATAGGTTCAAATTATTGGTTTAAATAGCAGAAAACAGTGTGTGTGACGTTCTAAGGAAGCGAGTGATGATGGAGGAAGGTGGACAGGGCTAGCTAGGAACTTTGCGGGGTCCAGCACAAAATGAGAATGTGGGGCCCTTACTTCTAAGTACAGGAGAAGAGTACTCCTAAACAGGTACTAAAATATAAAGGGTTTTTCCTTAAAATAATGTAATAGTGATACATAAGTACCAATATATACGTGGAAATTATAAAAATATATCTTTGGTGTCATAATTTTTATGGAATACAATGAATAATTCTACTTTGTTAATATAATAAGTTGATTGGTCATATGATTCTCCTTGTTGTTAGGTGTTGTCAAGTTGGTTCCGACTCATAGCTACCCTATGTACAAGAATGAAATTCTGCCCAGTCCTGCACCATCCTCATAACCATTGCCATGCTTGAGTCCATCATCACAGCCACCGTGCCAGTCCATCTCTTTGAGGGTCTTCCCCTTTTTCACTGACCCTCTACTTTACCAAGTATGATAGCCTTTTCCAGGGACCGCTCCCTTCTGACAACATCACCAATGTACAAGAGACAAAGCCTGGCTATTCTCACTTGAAAGGAGCATTCTGGCTCTACTTCCTCTGAGACAGATCTGTTCAATATTCTGTCAGTCCATGGTATATTGAATATTCTTCACCAACCCACAATTCAAATGCTTCAATTCTTCTGTGGTCTTCCTTATTCCTTGTCCAGCTGTCACATATACATGAGGCTATTGAAAATACCATGGCTTAGCTCAGGTGCACCTCAGTCTTCAAAGTGACATCTTTGCTTTTAACACTTTAAAGAAGTCTTTTGCAGCAGATTTGCCCAATACAATAAGTCATTTGAATTCTTCACTGCTGCCTCCATGGTCATTGATTGTGGATTCAAGTAAAATGAAATCCTTGACAACTTCAATCTTTTTTCCATTTATCATGATGTTGCTTTTTGGTCCAGTTGTGAGGATTCACTTATTAGGTCATCAAAATTTATATATTTAGCAACTTCATTTTGAAATTATATAATTGAAGGCATTGTCAGTCACTCCTGGAAAATGCAAGATCACAAATAATTTTTTATAACAATTTTCAGAAGAATATTTCTGCTCATGCAAACTTACTGGAGTTGTGAAGAATATTTTATTGGTTGTGACAACATTGGCATGTATTTCTAATAAACCGTTTCATAATATGTTATTACATCTATAGCTGATGATTCTTGCAGAAATATTTTTAATGTGACTCTCCATACAAATAAATTTTATGAAAATCTGAATTTGATTTTAAATGATGGCATTTTAATGTTTTCTTTAAAATTTTCCATAATTTGTGGAGGTCATATAATAAATGGAAAGAGCAGCTCTGTAGTTTGCATGTAATTTAAAAAAATGCCTGTTTAATGTGTTCTTCAATGATAAGGAAAGATTAATTTTAAAAAGTTGTCTTCATTGTTAAGGGTTTATTGGAAGGTTCATTTGAAAGCAGTGTGTTTTCTCTTGAGTGGGAAAATCTTTCCATTTAACTTCTACTTCTAGGCCTATGGATATTCATTTTGCAATATTGCAACAGCTTTCAAAACCAGAGATTCTAAACTCTGAAAAAGCCTAATATGCTTTATTGCAAAGTTCCTGATATGCTTTATTGCAAAGTCCATGAGTAATAATTTACTGACAATATTTCCTGCCAGAGTGGCAGTAGTTTCCATCCCTCTGGCAGTTCCTGGCCCTACACACTCAGGCTGGAGAGTTATTATTTGTACTGATGCCACAGTGATGGGCTCTGGGGATGCATGGGCATACTGCCTTCCGCTTTAGTCCCAATGTTGACCCCAAGCAAAATCCTTCTGCTCTACCAGGGCTGTAGCTACTGACTCATCACCACTATCACCTCTACCAACCTAGGTCCTGGTATTAGCCCTGGCTTTCCCCTGGAGACCTGCAGAACCCCAGTCTGCCTGGGCACATATGTGCCAGAAGGCCACAAGCTGCCATAGACCTGAGCCTACACGTACGCACTCTGCCTACTGGCCACTCCTCTGCTCATCACATTGTCCACTCTGCTCCATTGTCCCATCTGGCTTCACTTGCAAAACAAGTGTTCAAATATAAAACTATAAGAATTTCAGGAAGTTAGTAACAGACTATTAAACCAAGCATGGTTTGAGATCAGGGTCCTATGTGACTGCACAGCAATATGCCCCACAAATCAGGCCCTGGGGACAGGGAATATAATGTGGGAAAAGGAGTTTGTGAGGTAGATTAGGGATTCCTTAAAGCCTGGTGGCTCATTGGTTAAGAACTTGGCTGCTAACCAAAAGACAAGTGGTTGGAAGCCATCAGCTGTTCTGGGGAAAAAAAGATGTGGCAGTCTGCTTCTGTATAGATTACAGCCTTGGAAACCCTATGAGGTGGTTCTAGTCTGTCCCATAGGGTCACTATGAGTCAGGATCAACTCAACGGCAACGGGACGGGTTTGGTTTTGGTGGAGACTCTTTAGAGCTCTTTGAATGCCTTTAGAAGCAACTCATGATATATCCTGTAAGCAAAAAGAGGTCATTAAAGATTTTGAGATGGTGAAGGAACATTATATTTGTATATTTAAAAGGTCACTGTGGTCTTGATTCAGGTAAAAGACTGGCAGCAGATAAACCAAGCAAAGTCACTGCCATTGAGGCGATTCCAACTCCTAGCCACTCCCATTGGGTTTCTGAGGCTGTAAATCTTTACAGAAGTAGATTGCCCCATCTTTCTTCCACAGAGCAGCTGGTGGGTTTAAACTACTGAGTCCACTATGCCACTATAGCTCCTTAAAAACTCCTAATAAGAAACTGTTGTATAACCTAGGCCACCAATTTCGAAGGACTGGAATTACAGGTGGTAACAGATTCAAGAATAACCACAATATTTTGCTTACCAAATACATGGTAGGCACTTTATAAGTTTTATTTCTAATCCTCAGACAGACTTCTAAGAAGATATTATCCCCAATTTCCAAGTGAGCCAGCTGAAACCCTGGAGATCTTGTTGTTGTTGTTATGTGCCGTCAAGTCGACCCCGAGTCATAGAGACCCCTCCTTGGGTTTCCGAGGTGGTATCACTACAGAAGCAGATTGCCCAACCTTCCTTCCCAGGAGTGGCTGGTGGGTTTGAACCGCCAGGCTGCTGGTTAGCAGTCAAGTGCCTTAGGCACTATGCTACCAGAGCTCCTGGAGATCTAGTTGCTCAAAATCACTCAGTAAATACATTCTTTTCCCACCTCACCACACTTCTCAGCTCAAGGAGTCTGCCTCCAAACGCGGTGAGAGACCTGTGCAAAGCTTCATTTTTCTTTTTTCTTTTTTTCAAGTTACCAATCAAGTCCACCTCATGGCAAACCCATAACACCACAGTAGAACTTTGTTCCACATAGTTTTCAATAGCTGTTATTTCAAAAGCAGATTGTCAGGCCTTTCTTCTTAAATGCCTCTGGGTAGGCTTGAACCTACAACCTTCCTTTTAGAGCCAAGCTAAGTGTTAAGTGTTTGCACAGCCCAGGGACTCTGTGCGAAGCTTCAGGAAGAGGAAAAAGAGTCATTTGAAATGTTCCCCTGCCCATCCTATACCCTCCAAAGTCCTCAGGCTTGACCACATTTATCATTTCATCTGTATTTTTAAAAATCCCTATGAGGTCCAAAGATCTAAAAGTGGAGACACTGTGGTAGATCCTTTTCAGGTCATTTGTGTATAATGCCTCATACATAGTCATCATTTTGCAATATTCCTTTCTTTCCCTTGCTATTTCCCTAGTCATGGTCTCACAGAGCTCAGCACTTGGTTTGGGTTTTCTTCTTCTTCTTTTTTTTTTTTTTTACACTAAACTGGTGTCAGATGAAAAAAAAAATCCCACTGATATTGAATTAATTCTGCCTCATAGAGACCCTATAGATTACAGAATAGATTTGGCCAAAAAGCCCTGAAGAGTGTGTGTACTTTCCAAGCTGTGGAGACACTGCCCTCATTTAGTTCTGGACTAGCCCATGGGGAGGAAGTGTTGGGAGAAATGAAAGAGGTAAGGATGTAAATGAGTGAGGTGATTAGCACCCAGGCAGCATCCAATAAATGTCAACAGCCTGTCAGCCACACGAAAAGGCAGATTTTTAAAGTGCCTCTTCTAGTACCTACAAGGAACCCTTGAGTGCCCTTCCACAAGGAACATCACATACTGCAACACAGTAACAATTGCAGCCTCATACTGAATGAAACTCAGTATTTGTTCATAATGCAACAAAAATGTAATAAATGTCTACTATGAAATAGACATTGTGCTTGATATTTTTAAAATCTAATCTTTCCTATCCATTTAACTGTGAAGGTCTTGGAAATTGATAATATTGGAGTATATTATATTTCTTTAAATACATAAAATCTTGGAGAATTAGATCCACTGAATTATTTCATCAGGTCCTGGGCCAACTCTTCATAACCAAGGACTTACTAAGTTTGAGTAAGTAGGAATCATTTTAGAACAGAAAGTTTCAAATGACCATTCCATTTCTCATTGTGCAAATCCTTATGGTGTTGTTCCTTAAAATAAATATTAACCACCTTAGCCATTTTTTCAGGATTAAAATAAAGTTGAACGAAACATTCAAGTCCAAACATAGATATTTATTGACAAAGGGGAATACACATTTACTAAGCATTGAGCTGGTTGTACACACTGGCAAGTCCCTTTATGTGCTTTTCCTCAGTTACTTTCCCAGTGACGATTATTATTTCCATTTTACACATGAGGAAACTGAAACTCAGAGAAGTGAAGTAACTGACCACATATCATAGCACTAGTGCAAGGTGGAGTCAGAATTTTATTCTAGTTCTATCTGACTTCAAGTGACCTTCAATGTGCCAGAGGTCAGAACATGAACAGGCATACATAATTTACTTCAGGTCACCTGACTACATAGAACAAAAAAGTGGCAGAGAAGTACGCACTTCAATGCTATCTATCTCTTTTTGATGTCTTATTCCCTTTACAGAGCTAATCACTGTTTTGCAAATAATGTAACCTGAATAAATATTTGCTTCCTGATGCTTTACTAAAATCAAAGTCACTAACATAGCTATCATTTTCATAACAGATCATCCAGGTATATTAGATTTTTTATTAAACTGGGAAAGCATTGCTTCCCCTACTGATAATCCAGGCAAACTGAGAAATACCATGAATTAGCTTCAGTTAGACAGTTGGCTACAGTAGTGCCTTGTATAATCTGCTTAGCAACAACTGTCTGGTCTTCCAATGATGAAAGAGCCATGGGAGCTGTGTACTGACCCCATGGAATGTGTGGAGTGCTGGGTGTGCAGGGTGCTGGAAGGCAGGAGATTAAAGGAGGCCTGGCAAGCATGGGCTGGACAGAAAGGGCAGCACTGAAAGACAAGTGTGTGTCCTGTGCAGAGGAGAGAGTCGGGTCACACAGAAAAGCTGAGGGAGGAAGCCGAAGCAGTTAGCTGGTTGATCTTTTTAAAGGAAGGTCGGGGGTTGTGGGAGATAGCTAACTCCCTATGGTACACATCTCGGGGCCTGCCCCCTACTCACCTCTCTTAATTCCTCATTTCTCCCCAACCCTTATGGAATCTCTACAGATATCAATTTCTTAAGTTTTGGATCCCACATCTTCTTGTTGCTAGCCAGGAGTTAGCCCCTGACATATGGCAAATCTACAATTCCAGATCAAATTGACAAATTGATCAGGAAATAAAATAATATAGAGGAGAAAATATATATATAATCAGCACTTTCTCATATCAATGAAATTCTTAGGAAACAGAATTTTTCAATAGCTCTCACACATGTCATCTTATAGCATTATTTATTTATTTATTTTTCATTATTTCTAGACTTTGGACTGTAACAACGCAAATGCAATGCACTGCCATCAAGTTGGCTCCGACTCATAGTGACCCCTTCTTCGGTTTCTGAGGCAGTATCACTATGGAAGTAGATTGCCCAACCTTCTTGCTGAGGAGTGGCTGGTAGGTTTGCAGTCAAATGCCTTAGGCACTATGCCACCCAAGCTCCCTTGGACTGTAATATCTTGTAAAAAAAATTATCGTGTGTTCATGTTTATTTCCATAGAGTAAGAACATCTAACATTTGTTAGGTTCTTCCTGTGTGTCTGAGTCTTAATCAACGCTTTACACATATATTATTTCATTTAATCTTCACAAAAGCCTATGAGGTAAACAGTATTATGATTCACATTTTACAGATGATAGGTAGCATAGAGAAGTTAAGTAAACTGAGATCACACATTAAATTGTGGAGTAAGCGTTCAAATGCAGGTAGCTTTAACCTAGAGCTTGAACTCAAATTCTTTGCTATAACTTCCTAGCCAGAGAATTGCATGAAATCAGAGGCTATAGAGATTTTGTTTGTTTGTTTGTTTATTATAAAACTAATTTTTGCAAGTATATAAGAAAGCCAAAACTGCAGAGGGGCATTAAATGAAAAGACTCCCCAACACTCTTCTCTCTTACTCCCCAGAAGTGATCTTTAAATCTTTGTTTTCTTTTTCTTATTCCCCTCTTTTCCTTCTCCTTCTTCACTTTTGTTTTTATTTTGATGTACTACCATAAGCTGAAGGAGCTCTGGTAGCATACTACCTAAGGCACTTGACTGCTAACCAGAAGGCTGGCAGTTCAA
>NW_006922183.1:832412-847226 GCF_000298275.1 Orycteropus afer afer
TTTGTTATATAAATTTTATAAATTGATATTTTTTAAAAAATTAAGAACTATTTATTTGTCATAGATTGGATTCCTTAGGAAAAAGAAATAAATTTTGATATGAAAATTTGTATGCAGGAAATTTGTTACAGAGTATTCACTAGATCAACATCTGTGGAATCCCTCTGTAACCAGTGTTGGTTTTAAATTATTCTCTTGACAGAGGACTTTTACTTGTCCTGTTTGACTATGATACCTGTTAGCACACAAGCCAAGAAACAATTTCACAATTGTGTATACATTCTAATTCTATATTATCAGGTAAGGGTTATTATCTACCTTTCACTTTAACAGGATATCCATGATGACACTTCTGGTTCCCAGGTAGTAAAGTCAATCCAGAACCTCTATTCAACAGTTCTTTAAAAATGTGCTTAGTTTTCTTTCCCCAGTGTATGTTTACATGAGTAAATGGACATAGGTTCCTTTGAGAAAGGACTGAAGAACTACATGCTATAATGTTGCAGAGCCCTTCTTCCTGATGACCTGACCTTTCCTTCAATCTAAAGGATTTCAGGTCTAAAAACTAGCTCATGAACAGAAACTGGGCAAAGGATCATGATTTTTTATTGGGACAACTTCCCTCAACATCCTGATCATAACATCCTGGTTTTATTTTTGTTAAATAGATTGAGCAATACCCTGGGTTGCAGCTCAACTATCTTGCTCCTACTAACACTGTTTAATTACCCATCATCATAGCTCTCTCTAAATTTTTACTCATTACAATAACTACATCCACCTTGTTTATGATGTTAAGTGTCATCACCTGCCCTCTATTATGCTGGATCCTATCAGCTCCACAGGAGCCCTGGTGGTGCAGTGATTAAGCAATTAGCTGCTAACCAAAAGGCCAGCTGTTCGAATCCACCAGCCACTCTCAGGAAAAAGATAAGGCAGTCTATTTCTGTAAAGATTTGCAGCCTTAAAGACCATCTGGGCAGTTCTACCCTGTCATATTTGGTTGCTTTGAGTTGGAATCAACTCAATGGCAGTGGATTACTATCTCCACAAGGTACTCTGGTGGCACTGTAGTTAAAGCACTCAGCTGCTGCAGTCAGTGGTTCACAGCCACCAGTCACTCTGAGGAGGAAAGATGTGGCAGTCTGCCTTTGTGAAGATTACAGCCTTGCAAACCCTATGGGGCAGTTCTAGTCTGTCCTACAAGGTCATCATGAGTTGAAATTGACTCAACATCACACAACAACAATCATCTCCACTGCTATCAGTGAGTCGAGTTCTGATAAAACATTTTCTATCATTAATTTTTGTTGTTAAAGAATATTGAATATACCATAGACTGCTAGAAAAACAACCAAATAAATCTTAGAGAAAATACAACTGGAATGTTCCTTAGAAGTGAGGCTGGCAAGACTTGACTTGCTTACTTTGGATACATCATGAGAAAGACCAATCCCTAGCAAAGGACATTATGTTTGGTAAAGTAGAGACTCAAGAAAAATGAGGGAAAGTCTCAATAAAATGGAATGCCATTATAGCCACACAACAGATTCACACATACCAACAATCATGTAAATGGAGCACACATAAGGTCACAATGAGTTGAAGCCAACACAACAGTAAAGAGTAACAATAATCATTAGTCTGGCCTACGGTGGACAGTCATAATTGAGATCCTTATTAATGCAGGTGACCTTCTCATCAGTGCACATCTTACTGCTTTAGTGTATCCTGCATCCAAAGACTAATCAATAAAGGAGTGTAAAGGACCAACATTTTCAAATTGTGGGACAACTTTGAAGAGCTATACTAGCTCTAGAGCTTCCTCTAGGATCAGCTGAGTTCTTTGTTATAACTGCCCCACTCTTCACAGTTTGCCTTTGCGCAGTCCAGTTTCTGTCCCTCTCCCACAGGCATTGACCTCATGATCAGTCCCCAGTAGAGTCCTGAATGCAAATCTTTGTCTCAGAGTCTTCTTCCCAGCAAACGAGAAAGCAGATCCTAAAATCCCGGAGCTGAATCACCACCATTCGGCAAAGAGATCCCATTGCTATCCTGGGTGAAGGGGTTCTCTTCAGCTGAGGCAAAGCTCAGCTGCAGTTATCGCTCAGCTGATAGTTATTGGCTATCAACAGTCCCAGCAGCTTGGGAAATAATTATTTCAATATTAGAAAAGGGAATCTGGGCAGTATACCAACAGTATCCACAACACATTTGTTCTCTGATTACTCCTTTCCATAATAGCCCATTCTTGTTTTATGTTGCAATATGTTCTTGACTCTCTCATTGGATACTAATTAAAATTATTAAAATATTCTTGCTATTCTTTGAATTAATTGTTTCCTTTAAGGTCAATTATTGTAATTGTCCATTTTGTTCCTTCTTCTTTTTTTTAAATATTGCTGATTTTCCAACAAAACACAGAACTCCTTGGTTGTTTAGGAAGGAAAGTCAGTATTGGTTACCACAGAAGTCTTAAGTGTAATTATTAGATCTGTTTACCCAACAGTCTTTTTTTCTAATTGGAAGTGTTGACCACAAACTAGTCTGATATTAACTATCAGGCTTCTCTTTAAGGTGGGCTGTTGGGGAATGGGAGCAGGGATCCATGAGGAGTCCAGGGTACAGTGGTTAAGTGCTCGGCTACTAACCCAATAGTTGGTGGTTCAAACCAACCAGCTTCTCCATGGGAGAAAGATGTGGCATTCTGCTTCTGTAAATATTTGTAACCTTGGAAACCCTGTGGTGGCAGTTCTATTCTGTCATATAGGGTTGCTATGAGTTGGAATCAACTCAATGACAATGGATTTGGTTTTTAGGGCGAGTCCACACAGACATTCTGGATGCTCTCACGCCAAATATCAAAACAAGAAAGGATTCACTCTGAAGCACTAATTTCCACCCTTATAACCCTAAACTTTCCCATATAGCAAGGTCAAAGAACAGTCCTCTGTTTTTAAGCTGTGGGTTAATGGTGTTGCCACTAGGCTAACATATATATATATATATATATATATATATATATATATATATGTAGGGGACTACAGAATATTTTTAAAGACTTTGATATTTACTGATAAATTGTCCTACATGAAAGTTTTACAATTTATCCCCACCATTTCACCACATTGTTGTTGTTATTATGTGCCATCGAGTCGGCCCCGACTCATAGCGACCCCTCCTTGGGTTTCCGAGGCAGTATCACTATGGAAGTAGAATTGCCCAACCTTCCTTCCGAGGAGTGGCATAGGATTATTATTTAAAGGTGTTTTTCAGTTTCACATACAAGATATTGTATTATCATTTTAATTAGTATTTTTTTTATTATTGATGAGCTCAAACTTTTGTCATATGTTGTTGAAATATGCATATTGTTTTCAAACCTATAGGAAGATTAGGGGATGAAGGCAAGCTCTGAAATCCATAGCATTGCTATTTTGTGTTCACCTTTATATTCTGGAGAGGGCACTGCTAGAAATAAAATATCAGGAGTTTTTATTGATATATATGATATGTCATTTTAGAAATATTCACTTCTTTCCCTATTTGCAATTCATTAAACAGGAAATTAATCTGGTATTGCTTTTACCAGCCAGGCTAAATATGTAATAATTTATGCTTCATATCTCAACTCCTCAACATTAAGGATATATTTAGGCAGCCCTGTGAGTTATGTCATTCTTCCAGAAATAACACACTGACCCTGAACCATGAAATCAGATTATAAGTTAAGAAATTACTATGTAATTATACACTGTAATTGCAGATACAATATTTCTGAATCTGAGAAGTATTTGACCAAAAACTGACTAGCATATTCATACGTTCCATCCTGACATTGTAGGGTTTCTTTTGCAACCCTGAGAAATTATTTCTTCATGTGTCAGTCACTAGTCAGCCTATCTTGCCCAAAGTCAGGTCCTTCCTTCCTCCTATTGGCCAGGGAGAGGAGATGAATGGCAGCAGCTGTTGCCATCAATTCTAGGTTCCACCTTCAGCCTTAACAGATCACTGACTGAAATGTATCAGAGACCACTCAGCTGTTCAGCAAAAAGTCCATGTACAGAGCTGGCATCTTTTGCACTTACACAAGAACTCAGTATAGGAATTGTCTGGTTCATAGAAGAAGTAGTGTCCAGCACCATCCCACTTCACCCCAACTTAAAGGCACAGGTCCTAGTGCTGTAGGCATATCAAGGATTTGCTTGCAAACTAGTCATTGGTATGCTAACATTCATTACTGAATCAAACACTTTAGTTGGCTGGCAAAAGTTACATGAAATGGAGTTTGGCCCATGTATCTTGCAGCCAGTTAATACTAACCTGTAGATTGTTGCTTTTATTGGTGTTGTGTGCCACCGAGTTGGTTTTGACTAGTAACGACCCTATATCACAGAGTAAAGCTGCCCCATAGGGTTTGATAGGCTGTCATCTTAATGGTACAATCCACATGTCCTTTATGAAAAAGAATGCAACATAAAGATCGAAGGAAGACTTATTAATAACCTGCAATGTGCAGATAGCACAACCTTGCTGAAAGCAAAGAGGACTTGAAGTATTTACCAAGATCAAAGACTAAAGCCTTTGGGATGAATTATGCCCAAAATACAGAAAACAAAAAATCCTCTAATTGGACCAATAAGAAACATCATGATAAAGAAAGAAAATATTGAAGTTTTCAAGGATTTCATTTTACTTGGATCCACAATCAATGCCCATGGAAGCAGCAGTTAAGAAGTCAAACCAATGACATATTACATTGCTCTAATCTGCTGCAAAAGACTTCTATAAAGTGTTCAAAGTAAAGTTGTCACTTTGAGAACTAAGGTGCACCTGACCTAAGCCACGGTATTTTCAATCACCTCATATGCATGTGAAAGCTGGTCAGTGAATAGGGAAGACTGAAGAAGAACTGATGCCTTTGAATTATGGTGTTGGCAAAGAATATTGAATTTACCATGGACTGACAAAAGAACAAACAAATTTGTCTTAGAAGAAGTACAACCAGAATGCTCCTCAGAAGAAACTATGGCAAGACTTTGTCTCATGTGCTTTGGACATGTTATCAGGAGAGACCAGTCCATGGAGAAGAACATCACGCTTGGTAAGGCAGAGGTTCAGAGTGAAAGAGGCTGATCCTCAGGGATCGGCACAGTGGGCGCAACAATGGACTTACATCTAGCAACAACTGGGAGGATAGTGCAGGACTGGGCAGTGTTTTCTTCTGCTGTACATAAGGCTGCTATGAATTGGAACCAACTTTACAAGACCAAACAGCAACAACAATTTTTAAGAGAGCAGATTGCCAGATCTTTTCTCTCACAGAGTCACTCATAGGTTCAAACTGCAGCTAAGCACTTAATAATTGTGTCACCAGGAGACAGAGCTGTACAATCAGTGTTTATTTACACTTGTCAGGCATGTCTTAGAAATGCTGCATTCACTAAATCTGTGAAATAGCATGCAGGTGATAAGGAGGAAGTGGAAACGGAAAAAGGAAACATCCCATTGGTGCTAAGACGTCTCAGGGACTCTGATATGGAAAGATCAGTGAATATTACATAGCTGCTTTTGTGACAGTGCAGATTTGGGGGAGTATATTTAGCCTCAGGTTTTGAAGTGATGACCATCTGGACATTAATACTCTGTGTATAGGGCTTGGGACCTATTGCCTACTGAGAGCTCCAATATTCCTGGACATTGGACCCACAGTGACCTTGGGGCTCACCCACTGAACAGCTGACTGGCCTCTGCTGAGTATCAATAATCTCCAGAGGCTGAGACGGGGAACTGAGCTGACAGCAGCATCTGCTACTCGTCCATCATCTTTCCTGGCCAATAGAAATAGGGCATGGCCAGTGCAGTCTGGGAAGGCCTTCACTTTCCCTCTCCAGTGGCTGTGCCAGATGAAGAAGTCATTACTATTCAGGCATGGAAAAGAAACCAAGGATGTCTGGAGGGAATAAAAGAATGAGAGAACAGGATACAGTCAGCCAGTTGGTCACTGGAGCACATTACATCCTCTGGGCACTCTCTCCAGATGCCTAGCATTTTTCATGTGCAACCACTTTCCTCATCCCTTCACTGGGGGAGGTCAAGCTTCAACATCCTTGTACAATATAGTCTTTGGGAGAGTGACAGGCTTTAGATTTTAGACTGATGAATCACGCTTTCAGCCAAGATCCATCTGACACCAGCAATGATATTCTTCATTCTACATCCTCCTCTGAACCTGGGTTGAAGAGATTCAAAATCTCCTCAATGTACTGTAATTAATTCAAAAAGCCCACTAGGAGTGGTCCTAGAGTCCTAGGACCCATGAAATATTTAGGAGAAAGAATGATGAGACATGCAATGATTCAATACTTCTTCAAACACTCTCAACATGACACAAATTCTCTTGGTACTGAGGATATGTGTTTCTTTCCAGGCTGCCCTTCACCACCACTATTTTCAACTCTTGCTTCCAAAAACCCTTATCGTTATTCATAGTGATGATGATACCAATAATATCTCCCTTCTAAACAATGCACTTGTTTAGACTTTAAGTAGATTTTTCACATTCATGATCTTAGACAAACCCTAGGAAATAAGAATAATATGTGGTATCATCCCCATTTTAGATATAAAAACACAGAAAATCAGAAGTAAGTGTGATGATCCTCAGGTAGCAAAGCTGATATGAACAAATGTGGAACTTGACCTTTGATGTTATGTTTCCAAGTCCAGGGCTGTTTTCACACTTATAGCTCATATCAATCAGTGCTGTCCACAACTTAAGTAACAGTAGTCAGCTATGATGCAGAGGCAAGGGGGGATTATAGCACCTGGGAAATTAATCTGGGGTATGTTTCTGTCATAAGGAGCTTTGGTGGCACAGTAAGTAAGGCACTTTGGCTGCTAACTAAAAGGTTGGTGGTTCAAATCCATCAGATGCTCTGCAGGAGGAAGATGAGGCAATATACTTCTGTAAAGATTTACAGCCTTGGACACCCAGTGGGTGTCACTGTGAGTCAGAATCAACTCGATGGCAGTCGGTTTGCTCTTTGATTTATGTTTCTGTCATACTGCCACTTCCATGAAGGAAGTCATATCCATGCCACCAGTACATATATGCATGTATTAGATAAAATTTTAATTGTTCCAATAATTAAAAAATTTCTTGTCATTGTTGTGTTGTTAAGTGTCATCGAATCAGTTCTGATTAACAGTGATCCTATGTGCCATTCTCACCATCATTGCTTTGTTTGAGCCCATTGTTACAGCCACCGTGTCAATCCATCTCTTTAAGGGTCTTCCTGTTTTTTGCTTATCAAACATGATTTCTTTCTCCACAGACTGGTCTCTCCTAATAACATGTCCAAAGTACAAGCAATGAAGTCTCACCACACTCACTTCTAAGGAACATTCTGCCTGTACTTTTTCAAAGACAGATTTGTTCATTCTTTTGGAAGACCATGGTATATTCATTGCCAACACCATAATTTAAATGCATCAGTTCTTTCAATCTTCTTTATTTATTGTCCAGTTTTCACATGCATATGAGGCTATTCAAAATACCGATTAGATGTAGTGTATCTTAGTCCTCAAAGTGACATCTTTGCTTTTTAACATGCTAAAAAGGTCTTTTGCAGCAGATTTGCCCAATGCAATATGTTCGATTTCTTGACATCTCCTTCCATGGGCATTGATTGTGGATTCAAGTAAAATAAAATCCCTGACAACTTTAAAGTTTTGTCTCCATTTATTATGTTGTTGCTTATAGTCTAGTTGTGAGGATTTTTGTTTTCTTTATGTTGAGGTATAACTCATACTGAAGGCTGTAGTCTTTGATCTCCATCAATAAGTGTTTCAAGTCTTCTTCACTTTCAGCAAGAAAGGTTGTGTCATCTAATATCTCAGGTTGTTAATGAGTACTCCTCCAATGCTCATGCTGCATTCTTCTTCATATAGTACAGTTTCTGAGATAAGTTGTTCAGCATACAGATAGAAAAATAATAGTGAAAGATACAACACTAACACATACCTTTGCTGATTTTAAACCATGTAATATTCTCTTGTTCTGTCCAAACAACTGCCTCTTTGTCTATGTACAGGTTCTTCATGGGTGCAATTAAGTGTTCTGGAATCCCCATTCTTCACAATGTTATGATCCACACAGCCAAATACCTTTGCAGTCAGTAAAACACAGGTAAACATCTTCCTGGTATTCTCTGCTTTCAGCCAAGATCCATCTGACACCAGCAATGATATTCTTCATTCTACATCCTCCTCTGAACCTGGGTTAAATTTCTAGAAGTTCCCTGTCAAGATACTGCTGCAATCATTTTTGAATGATTTTCAGCATAAATTTTCTTGCATGTTAATGATACTGTTAAATATTTTCTGCATTCCATTGTTTCAACTTTCTGTGGATCTTTTCAAGCAGGTTGTCTTACAAATTTCTTGGCATGGACTAGTAAGCATTTTCAGTGTTGCATCCATTTGTTGAAATGTCTCAGTTGGTATTCTGTCAATTCCTTGAGTCTTATTTTCATCAATGCCTTCAGTGCAGCTTGGATTTCTTCCTTCAGTACCATTGGTTCTTGATCATATGCTAACTGCTCTTTATGGCACAGTGACTCTGTGTATTCCTTCTGTTATGGATTGCATTGTGTCCCAACAAAAATATGTGTCAGCTTTGCCAGGCAATGATTCTCAGTATTATATAATTATCTTCATATTGTGATCTGATGTAATTATCCTTCATTTTATGATATGATGTAATTATCCTATGTGTTATAAATAATAACCTCTGTGATGTTAATAAAGGTGCTCTGGTGGCATAGTGCCTAAGGCTTTTGACTGTTAACCAGAAGGTTGGCAGTTCAAACTCACCAGCCACTCCACAGAAGGGAGATGGAACAATCTACTTCTGTAAAGATTTACCACCTTGGAAACCCAAAGGGGGTCTCTATAAATCGAAATTGACTCAATGGCAATGAGTTTGTTTCTTTTTTTTAATGATGTTAATAAGGTAGGATTAGAGGCGGTTATGTTAATGAAGTGGGATACAATCTACAGACCTAGGTTGTATCTTGAGTCAATCTCTTTAGAGACATAAAAGAGATTAAACAAATGAGCATAGACGGGAACTGTGGTAGTTATGGTTGTGTGTCAGCTTGGCTGGGCCTGGTTGATTGGCTGGGCAGCTGGTGGTAGTTATTCCCCATGATGAGACTGGCAATCAGCTCCATGGTGGGATCTACCACAAGCAGCTGAGTAGCTGCCTTTGGGAATGTGGTCTGCTTCCTGTATTTAAGGAGAAGCCTTGGGAATGGTCTCTAGCCTATGGCATGCTTGGACCCTGCATGTAGCCGTGTCATTGCTCAGCAGCCTGCTATGCTCTGCTGACCTTGGGACTTAAAATGGACTTAAGTTAATGGCCTGCCATATGGTTTGGTAACATCGGGACTGTGCCTTTTGACTTGTCAATCTTGGGGCTTCTCAGCCCCAGCAGCTAACAGCTGTCTGAGTGAAGAAAAGCCTCTAGCTCCAGTGGGCCGGGAGCAGGAGGCAGAGCTGGACCCCAAGGTTGAGGGGCTTTCACCCAGCCCCTGGAGCTTGGCACTTTGAACTTGGACTTCAAGCCTCCAAATTGTAAGAATAAACTCCTGTTTGTTAAGGCCATCCCATTTGTGGTATATTCTTGTCAGAGCAGCACTAGGGAACCAGAACAGGAACCTACTACCAACAAGAAAGAAGAGCCTGGAGTAGAGCACATCATTTGGACCTGGGGTCCCTGTGCTTAGAATCTCTAGACCCAGGGGAAAATTGGTCCTAAGACACATGGAGATCTCTAAGGAATATGAGGTTCACAGATGCTGAATGGAGACAAAGACCTTCTTCCTAAACTGTGAGCCAACAGAGACAGAAAGGCTTTCCCTAGCATGGGCACTCTGAATGTGGACTTCTAGCCTTCTAAATTAAGAGAGAATAAATTTCTGTTTATTAAAGCTACCCATGTGTGGTATTGCAGAACAACATAAGTAAGATACCTTCCATCTTTTTTTTTTTTTTTTGGATGCTTCCTGTGTCATTCAATATTTTGCCCATAGAATCCTTCAATATTGCAACTCAAGGCTTGAATTATTTTTGTTGTTGTTGTTCAGTTCTTTCAGCTCAAGAAATGCCGAGTATGCTCTTTCCTTTTGGCTTTCTAACTCGGGTCTTTGCACATTTCCTTATAATACTTTACTTTGTCTTCTCAAGCTGCCCTTTGAAATCTTCTGTTCTGATATTTTACTTCATCATGTCTTCCTTTCATTGTAGCTACTCTTTGTTGAAGACCAAGTTTCAGAGTCTCTTCAAACATCCATTTTTGTCTCTTCTTCCTTTCCTGACTTTTAATGATCTTTTGCTTTCTTCATGTGCGATGTCCTTAATGTCATCCCACAACTCATCTAGTCCTTAGTCACTGGTGTTCATTGCATCAAATCTACCCTTCAGATGGTCTCAAAATTCAGGTGAGATAAAATCAAGGTTGTATTTTGTTTCTCATGTACTTGTTTTAATTTTCTTCAGCTTCAACTTGAACTTGCCTATGAGCAATTGATGGTCTGTTCTACTGTTGGCCTCTGGCCTTGTCCTGACTGATGACATTAAGCTTCTTCATCATCTCCTTCCACATATGTAGTCGATTTGATTTCTTGGATTAACTGAATAATCTCAATCCATTTATGGAGAATATCCCATCATTTGAAATTAGGTGTCCTTTTCTCAAATGTTTGGGAATTCAAAACAGGACAAGTAAGTTGGTTGGTCATGTTGAGATGATCTGAAAGGTAGAATTTTGTACTTTTGATCAATAATACCCTTTTTTTTTGTTACAAAAGCAATATTATTCACTTTACTAGCCTATAGAAAAGAATTCTTACATAGCATTTAAGAGTACAAGTAATCCACAAAAAAATTTAGATATGGCAATATATATACAGGGCGGAAAGGTAGCTCTTCTCAAGCTATTGATGACTTTGCCTTGTTTTCAATTTCCTTTATCAGTATCCATACTTTTGAATGTCTCTTTCTTGATCCTTTTCCTCTTTTCATAAAAAATGGCATATATAACAATAAGACCCTACTTCTTCAAAACTATGTGAGAAAAAATTGCTCTGTTGCCTCTTCAACCAAATCAAATAAAAACAGTATTACCAAACTGTATTTCATTATTTTGAGGACAACTTTGTGTGGTGTTTTGACCATCCACACCAATTAAGAGGTTTGGGTTGGACACTTCTTTTCATAGTATCATAGGCTCTCAAAGTAACTCTTCACAAACATTTACTATACAATGCACTGACACATCACAAAACATCAATAAAGCACATCAGTTAAGAGAGAAGGATAACAATGCCTTATCATGTTCAGATAACTATCAGGAATATTAACCCACTGCCATCGAGTCAATTCCAACTCATAGCGAGTCCCATTGGGTTTCCAAGGCTATAAATCTTTATGGAAGTAGATTACTTCATCTTCCTCTCATGGAACAATGGATGGGTTTGAACCACCAACCTTCTGGTTAGCAGCCAAATGTCTTACCCATTGGGCCAACAGAGCTCCTTATCAGGAATATTAGTGATATAGAATTAGACTCAGCCACTCCTCAGAGGGAGCTCTGGTGGCATAGTGCCTAAGGCATTTGACTGCTAACCAGAAGGTTGGTGGTTCAAGCCTACCAGCCACTCCTCAAAAGGAAGATTGGGAAACCTACTTCCATAGAGATATTGCCTCAGAAACCCAAGGAGGGGTTGCTATGAGTCGAATCAACTCGATGGCAGTGAGCTTTTTTTTTTTTTAAATAGCCCAGGAAACTTCTAGATCCTACAGATAAAGTGGTGGACAAAATAAACAGGGTCTTGTCCTCATGGTGCTTAAGTTCTACTAGGAGAAACACTTAATAAGCATGCAGTACTAAGTGGTATAAAGAAAAATGAAACAGAATAAGGGAATAGAAAACATGGAGGGGAGAGTTGGTTACCCCTGGTGTTCAGGAAGAACTTCTTTAAAGTGTCGTTTGTGCAGAGGCTTGAATTAAATGAAGGAATGCGCTGTGTTTAGTAAAAATGCAAGAGCATTCTAGCAGAGGAATTACAATTGAAGTTCAAAGACAAAATATTTTGCTAGTGTTATATATCTCACAACCAGTTTGCAAGATCCACTTTAGCCAATGATGGTAATTTTGATGAAAATACTTATGTTCTCAACTGAAAGACCATAAAATTTCACTTGCACATGTGCTAAAAAAAAAAAAAGGTACACATGTAATTTCTAGAACTTAAAAAGGAACTGAATAAACAGGGATGCAACAAAGAAATTAAATGTCCACATAGCTACCATCTGTCTGTCAGTTTGTCATACTGTGGTGGCTTGTTAAGTTTCTGTGATGCTGGAAGCTTTGCCACTGGAATTTCAAGTACCAACAGGGTCATCTATGGTAGACAGATCCCAGTAGAGTTTCCAGACTAAGACAGACTAGGAAGAGACTATGTTTGCTGTTACAATGTTGCTTCTGACCCATGGTGAACCTCACTGTTAGAAATGCTCCATAGGGTTTTCTTGGCTGTAATCTTTATGGAAGAAGATTGCCAGGTCTTTCTTCTGTGCACAACTTGGTGGGTTCACACTGGCAACCTTTATGTTAGTAAACTGAGTACAAACCATTGGCACCACCAGGGACCTGACAATGAAGAAAGATCTGACAATCAATCTACTTCCAAAAATTAGTCAAAGAACACCTTATGGATCACAACAGAACATTGTCTAATTCACTTACTTTGGATGTGTCATCAGGAGGGATCAATCACTAGAGGAGGACATCACATTTGGTGAAGTAGAGAGCCAACAAGAACAAGGGACATGCTCAGTGAGATAGAATGGCATAGTAACCACAACAAGGGACACAAACATGCTGGTCAAGATTGTGAAGCTGACACAGGACCAAGCAACGTTTTGTTCTGTTGTACATAATGCTGCTATGAGTTGGAGTTCACTCATTGGCAGCTAACAACAACACAGAATATTAGCATAATCTTATTAAAAGAATAATTATTATATGGACATTTGTTAGCCAAAAGTCAAGAACTATCAGTAAAATATATAAAAAATTGATGGGAAAATTTTAGTAGCAGAAAGGATATCAAAATTTGTTGCTAGAACAGTCAAACAATTTAGATAGATGAAAATAGTAATAAAACAAATGATCATTGACTATTGTAAAGAATTCAAAGTGAGAGTAATGAGTAGTAAAATGAAAGAAAATAATCATAGTTAAATATTTTAAAGGCAAATGTTATTCAGTTTAATCAGATTTTACCAGGGATAAAAGGAATGCTCAACAACTAATGTTGGTTTTTATGTATTGGTGACTGTGATAATTGGAGCTGTGTGTCACCTTGGCTGGACCACAATTCTGTGTGGTTTAAGCTGTTGTGATGTGGTTATTCCCATGATGGAATCAGATGATTATGTTTTGAGCAGCCAATCTGTTGAAAGGGAGTTTCCCTAGGGGTGTGGCCTGCTTCCAGTTTATCTGTGGACATCCTGGGAAAAGAGACATTCTTCTGTGGATTGGGATTCTGTTGTGCTGCCTACAACTGTCCGTGAGCAAACAATCCACCATTCAGACTGGAGATCTTAGATTTGTCATTCATTGGAGTCAACAGCTGGTGTACTACCTGCTAACCTTGAGCTCCTCAGCCCCTGCAGCTGCAAGAGTCAGGCAAAGCCTCCAGCTTGACGTTTGATCCAGGAACTTTGGACTTGCCAGCTTCTATAAGTGTGTGAGCCATTTTCCTAAGATAAATTTCTCTAAATATACATATATATAAATTTTACTGGTTTTGTTTGTCTAGAGAACCCAGTCTAACACAGTGACATACTGCAGAAGAAAATAAGAATGTCACAATTAATTAATATTTCCTTGGTTTTGCATCTGTCTACTGTGAAAATTAAAGATTTTTACTTACGTAAGAACAATTGAACAACTTTGAATTTTAGACATTAGTTTTTATAGTTTTAAAGGGCAAGCCTAGGATAATGATACTTGTTTTTGGTGAAGATAATGGTGTACAAGCCAGAATTTTACCTGAAGACTAGAAAGCATTCTTTGCACTAAGTATACTGTCTGTTTTGAATTCATTACTAGGAGACACAGCCACAACTGTACAGGTAGTGATGACTTGTTTGGGAACAAATCAAAGATTGCATACAATATTTTCCAGATCTGCTAAAAGATGGGACACCTTAATGAAACATCAAATGAGACTTCATACCTACTCTCAGATACATGACAAAATCCTGAATAAATATAGTTAAAGATATTTAATTTAATCAGGATATGAGATATACTAAGAGAGTTAAGCCAAACCACAGAAAATACTCAAAGCGTGAATCATGGTTTTTGGCAGAAAATAAAATTAATTTTGAACTTGTGTTAGCCACAGTTACAGGTATAAACTGGTGCTGGCTGTAAACAATGTTGTAGAATTTACCAAATAAATGTGTATTTTAAGACTTTTTAAAAAATTAAATGTGATTTTTTAAAAAAATAAAAATAAATCTACATATATAACATGCTACAAAAGTAATATTCTAATAAACTACAAGGTATTTAGAATAAAGAAAAAATTCCCATAACTGTAGAGATGATTATACAAGTAATTCTGAAACTACTTTCAATTTAGATTACTTTCTAGTTAATATTGAGCAATGTACTGCTAGTTTTTACTTTCTTTATACTACCTTGATATTAAAAGTTTTAAAGAAAAAAAAAAA